>NC_067159.1:52273050-52573050 GCF_903995435.1 Acomys russatus
TTTAATTTTTTGCCATAAAAAAAAAATTTAAAAAGCCTAAAATCCATGCATAGTATTCATTGAAAGGCCAGTGTTGGACTGATGGGAGGGCCAGGCATTGAGCAAGGTGGCACAGACTCAAGGCACCAAGTGGAAAGGCTGTTGCTACTTCATCAGGGATGTTGGAAACTACTATTATGGGCAAGGCCACCAATGAAACCTCACCAAATCCACATGACTCACACAACTTGCTCCTCAACTATGGTCTCTACCAAAAAAAAAATGGAAGTCTATCATTCTCACAAAGCCAATGCTGAGGAGATGACCAAGTACCACAGTGATGACTACATTAAATTGTGGCATTCCATCCACCCAGAAAACATGCTTTAGTACAGCAAGCAGATGCAGAGACTTGAGGTTGGTGAGGACTGTCCAGTCTTTGATGGCTTGTTTGAGTTCTGTCAGTTGTCTATTTGTGGCTTTGTGGCAAGTGCTGTGAAACTTAATAAGCAGCAGACGGACACCACTGTGAACTGGGTTGGGGGTCTGCATCATGCAAAGAAGTCTGAAGCGTCTGGCTTCTGTTACGCCAATGACATCATCTTGGCCAGCCTGGAGCTGCTAAAGTATCACAGGGCGTGCTGTTATCGACATTGACATTCACCATGGTGACGGCATGGAAGAGACCGACACGACACCATGGGCACATGACTGTGTCCTTTCATTAATACAGAGAGTACTTCCCAAGAACCGGGAACCTACAGGATATTGGGGCTGGCAAAGGCATGTACTATACTTGCTCAGAGATGGGATCAAAGATGAGTCTTATGAAGCCATTTTCAAGCCATTCATGTCTAACATGATAGAGATGTTTCAGCTTAGTGCAGTGGGTCTCTTTGTAACAAAACAGCACATTTCTACATTAAAAAAAAAAAAGAAAGAAAGAAAGAAGGAAAGTAGGAAGGAAAAAGAAAGCCCAGTGTTAAACTAACAAGAACCATTCATTTGAAAGGCATCTGGAGATTTCCTCACTTAGAGACTTTCTTTGGATTGAAAATTATCATAGGAACTGGGAAGCTACCAAGGGTGGTCAGAAGATATTGCCAACACAGCTCCAAGGCAGCTTCTCTCCAGTGGAGGCCCTTTAATAAAGAAAGGACCCAGTACAGTAGAAGCTGAAACAACCACTGAATTTTTTATTTCCAAGAGCTTTTTCATCATGATTTGTAATATCATATAATTTGAAAAACATGATAGGTATAAAACTACCCCCCATTATAAAGTATTGAAGTGACAGCTCAGCAGTGCCCTCAGTGACTGCAGGACATTCCCCACCTAATCCCACACAGATAGAGGTCAGGTCACTAAGAGACCTGGATGCCAGTGGGTACATCATCTTGATCCTACCAGTGGCAAAGAATGTGACAGGTGACCTAAAAGCCACCAGCAAAAGACTAATTCACAAGTTTGTAACCAAGACTAGACAAAAAGCCCATCTAGCACTTTAGAATTAAATTACCCAATTCACGATGGTCATTTTTCAATGAGTTTGAATTCAATGTCATGACAGGCAAGTGGTTGGTATTTAACATTTGTCAAGTACATGATAATCATGTTACTAACTAAGGAGGGGAAATGAGCCTCATGGCAAGGTAGGACAAACGGGGTTGATACACAGGGTGACAAGCATGAAGGAAAGGAGATTGGAATAAGTGTGGTACGTAGGACAGCAGGAAAGCATGTCCTGAGGAACACAGTAGGGAAAGGTGCATAAAATGCAGTGGAAGCCAAGTGGGTGGAAAGAATCTTCCTTTTCACTTCACAGATATCCAAGTCCTTCGTGAAATCTCCAGTCTTCTGCGCTGGTCATGTGACGTACCTGGTTCTTCTCACTTAGGGGCATTACAAGTCTCGTAGCCTGAACAATGTTAATATAATAATTTAGTTCCATTTATGAGTAATACCAGACACCATTTTTTTGATTCATTCTGTTTCTAATAAGATGGAAAACCATAAATACGGTGTTAAAAATTAAAACATACCTGTGAGCCCAGAGATAAAATGCCAAGAATTTTCTTTGAAACAAACAAGCAAGCAAGCAAACAAACAAAAAACCTACAACACAAAATAGCTGATTCTGTTTGAGGATAACTAAGACCTGTTCAGAAAGAACACACTTCCTTAAACACTAATCTTATCACCCAGTCTCATTCACTGACTTTTTAAAAGACAGGTTTTTCAAAATATCTGAAGTAGGGCAGACTTAGGATAAAAGGATATATTATTCCTTTCATAACAAATGTGGGGCACTGATTCTAGTCTGTGCCTGGCCAAGGGCTATAGAGGGCTTCTGTTTGGTTATATGCCTGCACTTTGCCTTTGCCTCTGGAACATATTTCTTTAAAATACAAAAAGTCAAGATAGAAGCATTTAGACTTCTCGCTGGTCCCATGAGAAATGGAGTAGACAGTATATAAGGTAGAGAATGCAAAATATAATGTACCATTATTTTACATAATGAGAATAATATAGAGTTAATGAAACTTGTCACAAAACTATAATTTATCATTGTAATATCTATGTTTCTGGGATAGGTCACTGAATTCTAAAAAAACCAGACTTACTAAGGCAAATAAAACTTTTTGTTTAAAAAAAATCAGATCCCAGGCTAAGAGAAGCACCACACTCTGTCCTCTCACATACATGCATGTGTACATGCCTAAAACCAACTCACTTTAGTATACATATTTTAAAAAATAACAGTGCATAGGAAATAGGTCTGTTTCATCTCATTTTCCTGAGAATGAGTCATAATTTTTGTTTTAATCAAATTAAATAGAAAGAATAAAATTCAAAAATGGATCTCCTTGGAAACAAGGTTTGCCAGAACTAAACAGACAAGCTGAGGCTGGACGTGGAGCTAACAGTAATTTTAGACTTGGAGAGGTCATGAAATATTGACTTATGCTATCATGATGCACTTGAAGAACCTGCGATTGCAATGTTTAATAAATTAGCCGTCATTAGAGAGGTGATTAAATAGAAATTTAAAGAAAAGAGGGAACAGGGTTAAGTGGGGAGGGAAAAGAAAAAAATGAAGAAATAAGGCATAATAAAGGATAGAGAAAAGGCAGGAAATAGGAGCATGAGGAAGGGTCTCAGCAGCCTCTCTGCCCCTCCATTGTAGTATGAGCTAATACTATGTGTTTAATGATCTTACTTTCAATAGATTTCTCCCTATTACCTCATTTTCAATCTCACATAGTAATCCCAAGATATGAACAAAAATATGTTCTCTATTCTAAAGGGTCACAGTGTAATGCTCTTTGCAAGTTTGGTCAGTCCTGACAGACATAACCTGATTCTAGGTACCCTCACCTGTTCTTAAACATTCAATGGTTCCCTAACATGTAGTTGTCACTATGCTGTAGCTGAGGATATCACTAAATAAATTATCGGGTGAATCCACACTTTATCAAAGTGAAGGCATATTCAAAAGTCATATGGAGCAAAGAACACAGACAATGTCAGCATTCAGTGCAGACTGAAATACAAATATTTTGAATGCTGCGACACTGTTGAGAATTGAGAGAATTGAAACCACACACACACACACACACACACACCACACACACACACAATTCCTGGACACACAAGCCAAGTGCTTGTTGAAAATGTGCGCTCAGGTTGTGTCTTAAAGTGTCAGAATCCCTCCAAGTGGAGAAGTAGGACACTCCTGGCAGTAGACAAGGATACAGAAATGCAGGAAAGAATGTGGTGGTTTGAATCAGAATGACTCTGAGAGGCTCATGTATGTAAGTGCTTGGTCTTGGTCAGCAGGAAGTAGTACTGTTTGAAAGGTTTAAGATGTCTGGCCTTGATGGAGTAGGTGTGGTCCTATTGGAAAAAATGTATCACTGGGGTAGGGATTGGGGTTTCAAATAGTCTTAGAGTTCCATGGCTGTGAAGAGACACCATGACCAGCCAGACTTGATAATGTGTAAAAGTCACACAGGGAGTACTGGGTTGGAAGGCATGAAGGAGTCAATGGAGAGCAGCTGAAAGGCCAAGAAAGGCCACTGGTGAAAGCATAGTCTCTGTGTTGGTTGAAGGTCCAGGACTGATGGGGTTATGCAACAAAGGTGAGGCTTAGTACCATGAGGAGAGCCTGGGAGAGGCTACTGGTGAAAGTGCAGCCCAGTTACAGCAGAAGAAGACCCCACCATTTTGGAGATGTTCTTGGTGGGATGACCCCCAAGAACAGCAGCAGCAGCAGAAGCTGAGTTCCAGCTGTGAAGTGAAGCCTCAATTGCCTTGGAGACCCCTAAAATGTTAGAGATGGCCAGGGCTGTAGGATATACCTATTGAGAAAAGCTGCTGACAGGGAGGGGGACCAGCCCGAGGTCAACAAAGATAAAAGGAGTTGGAGATCTGAAGAGCACTTTGACATCAGACATGGAGATGTAGAGTTTGGCATTTTCCCAGCTAGCTTTTGGTCTTGCTTTGGTTTTAGTGTTTCCTCACCGTGCTCCCTTCACTGCATTTTGGAAGAGTAACGTTTATCCTACACTGTGATGTGTTGGAAGTATGTGATCTGCTTTTTCATTTTTATTATATGGAGGATTACAGTTAAGAGAATTGCATGGAATCTCAGAAGAGACTGAACATTTAAAATTGTTGAGACAGTGATAGATTGTGGGGGCTTTTCAAGCATTTTGTGATGGCTACAAGCCTGTGGGAGGCATGGAGTGGAATGTGGTGGTTTAAATCGGTTTGTCCTCCATACTGTAATGGATGTAAACTGTTTTTTTGCTTGGACCCAAATTGTGGATGTGAAACAGACTTGTGTGAGGGTGTTAAGTGTTCGACTGCTGGAAACAGACTTGTGAGGAGATACGTGGTGTTTGTCCATTAGAAGAGAAACTGCCTCTTGCAGGGGCCATGGTCTTTGCCAACTGATAAACATCCTAGTATGGACTCTGAGAGGACGTATTGTGTGTATGTGTGTGTGTGTGTGTTTGTGTGTGTGTGTGTGTAGGCCTACGTCTACACCTCCGCCTACACCTACGTCTACATCTATGTCTATTACTATGTTTATGAGCCCCCAAACAAGAGACTTGGCTTTTTGGTTTTTGCATTATTTAGCTGTTCATTGCTCTGCTTTGAGATGCTACTAGAGAGAAATGCTCCAGAGAAACACTTTGTGGTTCCAGCTTGCTGCTCCAGGTTCTGACTGCTGCTGTGGTTGTAGTCGCTTTTGCTGAATTAAAGCTTTGCTGTTTAATGGAGCTTCTGGAATCCTGACAACAAAGAGTGGAATTGCTCCAAGGAATTCAGTCTATTAAAGGTTACTTCCCCTGTTCCTATTAACCTTTTTCTCTCACTATCTAGGGTAAGTGGGTTGGAAGGGAGGTATAGGACATTAAAGAACCCCCCAAAAAATGGATTTATAAAAGCCTACACCATAGACTCGTGTTTGAATGCTTCACCTATAGGGAATGGCACTGTTAGGAGGTGGGCCTTAATGCAGGAGGTATGGCCCTGTTAGAAGTTTGTCACTGTGAACTTGGAGCTTTGAGGTCTTTTTTTTTTTTTTTTTTTTTTTTAAAGGACTATTAAATGACACTTTATTCAGTCATTTTCTTTACAACTGAAACTCTGGGAATTCAAAGTAACATGGTTGCTGTGAGCTTCTTATACACACCAGAAAGGTTTCCACCGTGTGCTCCGCATTGTTCTGCTGTGCTTTGTCTGAATGCACCTTTGTGAGCTGGTTGCCATGCAGTTTCACACGGAACCTCATACACCACAATTTCACTGGGGAAAACCAAGTCCTCAAGGATGGCGTCATGCACTGCTGTCAGGGTGCAGCTCTGGGGCGCTTCTGCTTATTTTCGTGCGTCCTTTCCTGGTTGGGCAGAATCCTCCTCTGAGCAATGAAAACCACGTGTTCCCACTGAACTTTTTCTCCAATTCATGAACTAGGCAGACTTGAATTTTCTGCAAAGATTTCAGCTGAGGAACTGGTACAAAAATTATGATAGTTTCCTGACCACCACCAACTTCAATTTCCTTGGCCGCAGTGATGTTGAGTTCCGGGAGCTGCGCCTTGAGATCTGAGCTCATCTCCAGCTCGAGCATCACCTGACAGATGCTAGCCAGACTCGAATTCGTCTGGGTTCTCACTGTTGGCCTTCACAATCCTGGCACTCGAGCTGAACACAGCTTCATCTTTACGAAACACCAGCTTAGAAAGAGCAAGCTTTGAGGTCTTAAACACTCAAGCTACACCCAGTCTGAAACACATTCAGTGTCCTGGCTGCCTGCAGAACTGTAGAACTCTCAGCTCCGCCAGCGCCATGTCTGCCTGCATGCTGCTGTGCTCCCTGCCATGATGATAATAGATTACAACTCTGAAACTGTAGGACAGCCTCAGTTAAACGTTTTTGCCTTTATAAGACTTGCCTTGGTCATGGTGTTTCTTCACAGCAATGGAAACGCTAAGACACAAGCACTCAAGCCAGGTACGGTGGCTTGTACTCTTCCTGCTACCCGAGGATTCAAATATACAACTCTCAGCTTCTTCTTTTATACCGTGTCTGTCTACCTGCCACCATGCTTGTAACAGACATAACCTCTAAAGCTGTGAGACAGCCCCCAATTAAACGCTTTCATTTATAAGAGTTGCCATAGTCCTTGTGTCTCTTCACAGCAACAAAGTACTGACTAATGAAAAATAGTACCAGGAGTGGGGTTGTGGTATTGCTATGGCAGGCCTCATCATGCTGATTGTTGGTCAACTGTGGACTTTAACTAGGAATGCAGTTAAATGCATTAAGTGAGGCTTATGCAGTCATCCTACAGAAACATGAAAGACAGTGTTGAGGGTGGTTTGAATCATTGGAGGCCAGATCAAGTACTTTCAGAGTCAAAGAATATTAGTAAGTGGCCTAATGACCAGTCCTGTGATAATTTGGTAAAGAATGTGACTCTCTCCTCCCCTTGTCCAAAAAAAAAACAAAAACAAAAACAAAAAAAAAAAAAAACCTACCTGAGGCTAAATTGAAGAGCTTTGGTTTAACAGCATGGGCAGAGGAGATTTCCAGACAACCCAGTATTGTGTTACTTGTTTATTAATGGCCAGGCTTATGCAAAAGATCAATCACGAAAAGGAGTAAGCTAAACAATGAGACACACAAGAAGGACAGTTTGAGGAGAAAAGGACTAGTAGGAAGTGTAATGGGGTTAAGTCCAAGGCTCAAGATGATAAGCAGATTTTTAAAAATGCTGGTGCAAAATGAAATAAAGAGAGCGGTGACCTCAGGCAAGACCCCCAAGCAGCTAAGCTCCAAGTTGTGAAAAGGAATTAAAAAGTGAAAAAAGAATTAAAGAAAAGCTTAGGGCTAGCTGTGGTGGTGCATACCTTTAACCCCAGCACCTGGGAGGCAGAGGTAGGTGAACCTCTTGAGTTTGAGGCCAGCCTCCTCGTAGTATACAAAGCAAGTTCCAGGACATCCAAACTTACACAGTGAGGGAAGCCATCAAAGACAGAAAGCTCAGGCAGATGTTATTGAGTGAAGAGGGCATATTACAGCCCCAGTGAGCAGCAGAGCATGGCAGATAGCCCTATGTCATTCTGGCCTTAGAATCAAGGATACAATAAAGGTGGTATGAATCTCCCTCTGTGGCTAAGGAAGCCATTGATGCCAGGTGTGTGTCAAGGGCATCCTGCATGGAAGCCCAGACTACCTTCATATGAAGCTGTGAACATGAAGCCTAGATTGACTTGGAGACCCCAAGCATTGGAGATGTCATAATCATGGCACAGTTACTGAGGAAAGCTGCAATCTGGGACTAGAACCAGACAATGTGAGAGAAGTATGTTGCAGTTAGCAAAGCTGAAAGGAGCTGGGCATCTGAGGAGCCCTTTGACATCAGACAAGAAAATGCAGAATTTGAGGTTTTTCCATCTTGTTTTTGGTCCAGCTTTGGTCCAGTATTTCCTCACTATGCTCCCATTCCTCCTTTTGGAATAGTAAGGTTTAGCTAACGTATATGTTATGTCATTGTGTATTGGAAGTATGTGATCTGCTTTTTGAATTTGATTTCATAAGAGGTTACAGCTAAGAGATTGTCTTGACTCTCAGAAGAGACTTTGAACTTTGGACTATTAAACAGTATTGAGACTATCACAGACTATGGGGACTTTTGAAGTTGGAATGGTTGCATTTTTTGCATTATAATATGTCTAAAAGCCTACAAAGGTCAGGGAGTGGAATGTGATTGCTTGAATAAGAACGGCCCACATAAACTCATGTATTTGAATGCTTTTTTTTATTTGAATGCTTAATCAGCAGGGAGTGGTACTGTTTAAAAGGATTAAGAAGTGTGGCCTTCAGGGGTCCTGCTCAAACTAAGGTAGCAGCCAAGGAAAATACAGGCAGTAAACTTTAAACCCCTACCCAGACCTAGCCAATGGTCAGAACATTCTCCACAGTTGAGTGGAGAGTAGGATATGACTTTCTCATGTACTCTGGTGCCTCACATTTGATCATGACCCCTGGAGGGGGAGACCTGGTGGCACTCAGAGGAAGGATAACAGGTTACCAAGAAGAGACTTGATACCCTATGAGCATATACAGGGGAAGGTAATCCCCCTCAGGAACAGTCATAGGGGAGGGGAATAAGGGAAAAATGGGAGGGAGGGAATAATGGGAGGATACAAGGGATGGGATAAACATTGAAATGTAACAAGAATAAATTTTAAAAAGTAAAATAAAAAGCTGAGTGAAAACTTAAAAAAAAAAGTGTGGCCTTGTTGGAGTGGGTGTGTCAGTAGGAGTTGGTTTTGGGGTTTCAAATGCTCAAGCCAGTCACAGTGGCTTTTTCTCATCCTGCTGCCTGAGGACCTAGATGTAGAATTCTCAGCTGATCTTCTACACCATGTTCCTGCTACACTGGTAACAGACTAGCCCTCTGAAACTATACGCAAGCCCCAATTAAATGTTTCCCCCTTATAAGTGTTGCCATGGCCATGGTGTCTCTTCACAGATAGAGAACGCTGACTAATACAGTTTAAATAAATTGTTTGTGGAGAGACTCATGGGAACTAATGTGCTTTCAGAGAATACTGCCTCTTCCCAGATCCACCACCAGAGTAGTGAAAGCCTGAAATGAAATTACAAGTCAACAGTCATTCATAGTCGTAACCCTTTACCAGCTTAAATGCCCCCTTGTGATTTGCATGTGAAATTGGAACTGTCTCCCACAAACTGTACATCAAACACTTGGCTCCCAGGCAGTAGCACTTTTGTAGGATGTTGATATGATTATTATGTAATTCAAATGCTGATTTCTGTATTCCCCCTATATCTGGTTGCAATCCTTGTTCTGAGACTCTCTTGTCTCAATGTTGTGTAAACACTGCTCCCCAATTGTCCCCCTTGTATGCCAACATAGCAAGTTACAGCCAGTCACTGAGCAGGGGAAATGATAGGGCTGGACTTCCTGCAAGCCTGGGGCGGAGGAGGTAGAAGAGGAAGTAGGAGAGTGAGCAGGGGTTTCAGGCACTGGCAGAGAGGAGAAGGAGAGATGAAGAAGATTCGGCTGGGGCAAAGAAAAAACTAAAAAGCCAGTAACTTGGGGATTTTGGCAAAGATATAGTAAAGATAACATAGAGGATTAAGAACAGACTTAAACTGCTCAAGATTGTGCTGTACATCTATATAAACAAATATGAAAGGGGCTAAGTTATTTGTGTGATAGCCCGGTTAAGAGAAAAACTAAGAGAAACACAGTTATATGAAAAATAACCTTAACAAATGGTGCCCAACATGGGGTGCCACCTGTAGGCTTTGATCTTTTAAAAACTGTCTTCATTTGATGTTCTTTAATGACTGTACTTCCCTTCCAACCCACTACCCTAGATAGGAGAGAAAAAGAATAATGGCGACATGAGTTATAGACCTTTTTTAGACTCCCTTCCTCTCTCCACTTTTCATCACCCAGTTTCCAGCAGACCCATTAAACAACGAACCAGAAATTCAGCAAAAGTGACGACAACTGCAGCATCCAGAAGCCAGAGCAGCAGCCAGAACCCAGAACCTTGAAGTGTTCTCTGGAGCGTCTCTCTCTAGGAGTGTTTCTCTCTAGGAACATCTAGATGCAAAGCAATGACCAACCAAGTAACATGAAGTGATGCAAAAAGAAAAACAAACAAACAAACAAACAAACAAAACAAAAAAACAAGTCTCTGGCTTTGGGCTCATATAGATCTCCTCTCAGAGCCATTACCAGGATGTTTACCACCTGACAAAGACCATGCTCCTACAGGAGGCAGTTCCTCTTCTAGTGGACAAACACCATGTGTCCCCTCACAATTCTGGTTCCAGTAGACAAACATCACATACCCTCACACAAGTCTTTTTCACACCCCAAACTTGGGATTAAAATAAAAACATGTTTATGTCTACTGCAGTAGGAGATGGTAGTAGCTTGAAGAGGCGAAACCTACCTAAAAGAAGGAGTTCACTGGTAGAGAACTTTTGAAGGCCACAACAGGTCTCGGTCCCCTTCTACTGGGTCTCCAGGTCTCGGTCTCCTTCTACTCCGTCTCCAGTCTGTCTTTGGGCAAGTGCCATGATCTCTGCATCACCATGAGCCCAGAAGAAATATAAATGAGAACTACAAACTAAAGAAAGCCTTCCCACTTAAGTTATGTATTACATGTATGTTGTGACAGTGATTACAACCTGACCAAGTACATTACTGTCCCCTCTCTTGATACACAAATCTAACACAGCTAATTCTCCCTTGGCCTTACAAAATAATCCTGTGTTATAGGTTTGAGTTTAGGTTGCACTTCAGATGAGATCACTGGCTTGCATGTAAGTCCTTGAGGATAAAAATCAAATGTAGAATCCACCTTTTTGGGGTAGAATATTCCGGTCAGTGTGGGAAGGCTGCAGAGACAACAGAACAGTGGAACTGTATTCCACATAGAGCTGATTCTCGGCAGGAGACGGAGGAGTGGGATGATGAATTGATTTGCCTCACTATTTACATTTTTTTCTTTACACTAAGTTTCTCCCTCTAGATCTCCATGTAGATTATTCCTGTTGTTAAATCAGTTACATTTTTTTAGATACAAGATTGGTTTGATTCATTTATTTACCCATGCAACAAATATTTGTTTTGTGTTTTGGAAAGGCCAAGCATTGGCCCAAGGGGCCAAGCATTCCCATGGGAGGAATGCAAGAAGTGATGAAATTTTCACATTGTAATTATAATAATAAATATCAAGTTAGAATAAATGAATTATAATCAGTGGAAATGAAGGAGGCGGATGAGAAGAGGAGTGAATAAGAAAGGAATTAATTTTTAAACAAGTGTTTTATGTTAGACTTCACAGGAGACAGAATATGAAAGGTGTAACATACAGAGAAGGGCAGCTATGCTGTTAGCTGTGAGAGTGGTAGGACCTTCTGATGTCTCAGTGTTGGTCCTGGACAATAACAGAAGCACCATGCACTTACTCACAAGAAATTGAGTTCTACAAATAGACAGTAAGCTTCAAACAAAGCCTAAATCCCCAAAAGATAATTAAGTGGTCCCACAACTTCCCTTCAGCCTCATCTGAGCCTGGACTGAGGATAAGGCTAACATGCTCCTGGGCTCCTGGGCTCCTGGACCATGGAAATTAGATAACAAGAGATAATGTGGCAAAGTGTTCACTGTGGCCTGTTGCAGTCAGCTAACCAGTAACAAAAAGGCCCACACATGGTGTTTTCTTCTTTGTTCACAAAAACTGAATTAACTTTAAAAGAAATAGCAAACTTGCAAAGGCGCGTGGAGGGGGGCAGCGGGGGGAATGGGGGTGGAACAAGGCATGCCATGCCCAGGTCTTTGCAGTTCCAAGAGAGAGAGAACTGAGGGCGTCACTGTAGTGTGCCAAGTGACCTTAAGCCCAGTTTATTTGTGGGGAAGGTCATGTCCTATAGCTCTTCATTTCTTTCTTTCTCATTCAAATGTGTTCACCTTTAAGTGTTCATGGTCTCAGTACGATCACACTACAACATTGACACTCACTTTCTGTGAAGCTTCTAAACGTCACCATCCAAAAAGAAGTCTCAATGAAAAGTAGGGAAAAGTTAGACCCAATTGTTATGAGAGATGCAGCCTTAGTGAACCTTGCCGTCCTCGCTGAAGGGGTGTCCCAGGGTTAATGGATACCCTCAGAAGGGCATTCCAAATACAGTAAGGCCAAGCAAACAACCTACTTTAAATCCCAGCATAGGATGTGAGTGCAGGTGAAAAATAAGAGCAGCGAGAAGTAAAATGAAACAAAGAACCTACTACCAAAAAATTAAAGCAATGTAAGCTACTTGATAGGAGAAATGATAGGTGAATGAATTAGCATCAGCAATACAAAGAAAGCACACACTGAGATTTTAAACATATTAAAATAAGAGCAGGACCTTACATGAAGAAATATAGGCAACCAAGTAAAGCTGAGAAGAGGAGAGGTCTTCCAGGAAAGAGCATGCACATTGTTCATCTAGTGCCAAACAGTCAGTCCTGAAAGTATACATACAATATACAGACTAAAAGATTGTATTTAGGAATATGTATTTGAATATATAAATGTATATGTGCATGAAATAACAGTTTGTGAAAGAAGAGGACATGAATTTGAACAAGAGTGGGAACAGGTATAAGAGAAGATTTAGGGAGAAGGAAAGGAAGAGAGAAATGCTGATTAAATTATAATATCAAAAATTTAAAAAAAATTAAAGAACATGGTGAGTTTTATGATCAACTCATATGAGCTGACTGATACACTATTCTAGATATTCAAGAGAGAGATGATTGCAGATGCATAGAAAAACGTTCCACAGATAGAAACAAATAACTTCCCGACTAGTGTATGATATCATATACTCAACTTGATTCCATTATTTTTAAAAAAAACTAACTCATAGCTAATTAAAAGTCTATAGTATTAGAAAGTGGAAAGTATACATATAAGGATGACACACAATAGCAACTGAGGTTTACTTGATGTCTTTAAGGTTGGAAAGCTGGAAATGTGTTCAGGATTAATACAATTGAAAATCATTCAATATTACTCATCTTGAAAATAAAGTAAAAATGGGAACTATATATGAAATACTCCTGAAAGATACATAAATTCTATTTCCTAATATTCACTAGTGAGTGTATTTCTGTGCGTATGCATATGTGTGTTGTGCAGCAACTTTTCCATGTCTAGGTTTGTATAAAGCAAATGCCCTGGTACCTGTGCCTTTGAGAAATACACAAACAAAACAAGTGACTGGAACTGACATCCTGAAACAGACGCTGACTAATGACACCCATCAGAGCAATGTGGTGAAGACAAGGACATGACCTCCTACATGGTGGAGCAGTTTGCGTCTACGCTGTCCTGGAGCTTCTCTTTGGTGATGGCCTTTCTCACGGGCTCCGGCAGGATGACGTAAAGACCTTACAGCACGACACAATCATTCACATGCCCTATGTGTCAGGAGCTAATGTGGGAAATCCCAAGCAAGACCAAACCTTCAAGATGATGGCACCACAGCAAAATATCTTCATGACACTGGGGTCTGCAAACATCTTTAAGGGATTTAGAAATCACTATGAAATAAAAGATGGATGTATTGGGCTTTGTTAAAAATTGATGCCATCTGTTCATCAAGAAAGTAAGTGACGATGTTTCTGAGTATATAATATGTATATATTAACATATATATAGTTGTAACGTTTATATATAAATGTGATGTGAGAAAAATGGAACCTTTTTACCCTATTGGTGTGAACAGAATTTGATACAAACATGAACAGCTAGATGAATATTCTTCAAAAAATAAAAATTAGACTTTGTATGTGATCCAAATTTTGTACTTCAGGGAATATTTTGAAAATTTGAATTCAAGGTCTCAGATAAATACCTGTATCATTATGTTTACAGAAGAATTATTATCATAGACAAAGTATGGGAACAATCTAAGAAGATATTAACAGATGTATGGTTTAAAAATGCAATCTGTGTATATGAGGGAATATTATTTAACCTTAAAAAGGAGAGAAGTCTTTCCATTTGCAGCACTGGTGAATTTAGAGTTTATTATGTTAAGTAGGATAATCACAGAAGTACAAATGCTGACTGACCCATTTATAAGGGAACTAAAATAGTCAAATTCATAAAAGCAAAGTATAAAGTCAGTTTCCAGGCCCGGGGCAAAGTATAAGTATGCCGTGTCAGCACTGGAGAACGAGATGGAAAAGACAAGGTCTGAGTTACTCAGGAAAGTGAGCAGGCCACATGAGAGAGGCTCTAAGTGGCTGCCCCCAAAGGAAAGGCTTCTCCGAAGGAAAATGTATTATCCCCCATCTCCTTAGAATGTCTCTATTCAGGTCAGAACTACCTCCATACGCTGAGCTCCTGGCACAGACCTAGCTGGATTACTCTTAAAGAAGATAAACATGTCATGTATCAACCAAGGGTTAGAGATAATTCATTGCTTTAACAAAGAAGCCTAAGCAGAGGCAGTTTTGATATTTTCTTTGCTAGTATTATCAGGGAAAAAGGAGATATGGTCCAAAGCCACACCATGAGGAAGGGATCCATCTTCAGTGGCCTTCACAATTACAAATTCCTATTTCACTTCTTAGCATTGACCCCTCACGAGCTGAAACCGTAAAATAATTTAGGCTATGGGCAGGAACTGGGGAATAGATACAGTTTGTTTCCATGATGAAAATCCAGAGATTCAGTTGCAAAGCTATACACCAGAAGGGATTAGTGACAGACTGGAGTTTCCCCGCAGGCATTCCTTCTGAGCAGGATGCTCCTTTAGAGGAGAGAGAACAGCAGAGCAGGCATCCCTCTGGCATTCCTTGCCCCTGGCCAAGACAGAACCCAGGACACCTCTGCTTCTGGCCAAGGAAATAAGGAATGGTCAGCTTTCAGGATCCCTGAAACCACTTCCCTGGTTTCTGTCTCTTGTTTTTATCAGTGTTGTAATACTCCAGTGGGTTTGGTCAGCCTCCCCTTAAGCCAGGGAGCTTCTCTCTTGACCTGTCTTCGTTTCTTGCCTGAAGTTTCTTTGGCAGATTTACAGATTTTCTGTAGTTCCCAGATGGAAATCCTCCAAAATTTTAGTAACAACACCAAGGCTGGCCAAACCAGCACCAAAGGCAACTGAGCCCCCTTTGGAAACCTGGTGCTTTAGCTAGTGGGTGAGTGACCAGGGGAAGCACTTCCCTACACAGACCTTTGGAATCAGAGTGTCCTTGTGACTCTATTATGAGAATTATGTTTTTCTCATGACATCTCCAACGTATTTAGGTTCCCACTATAACCTAGACATCACCCACATAGCCTCATACATCACCCTCTAAGTGGCTCCCTAAAAAGAATACGACCTTGCTTTGAATTTTGTTAATGTCTTTTTAAAATCTACAGATGAGTCAAGGTATAATAAATTCAATTCATGAAATTGAATTTTATGCATATATTCAAGTTGAAAATTCAAGCCACATAAACACTGCAAAATTCTCATGTTATGCTGAACATCAGAAAAGATACCTTTGGCTGAAATAAACTAATTATAAATTAGGAGAGTAAAATTTTGGCATTAAGTTTCCTTAAAAATTAATCTATTTTTTCGCTTTTAGAATAAAATTTCTCCTTAGAAATTCAGTACCAATGATTTACTTTGTTCCATTAGCCATTATAATATGATAGTGCAATTTGAAACTATTTTACTATTGTTATTTGAACTGATTGCCTTGTCTTTATGGTATGGTATGCTAAGCAACATGATTTAAATAGTTAGATTTATATATGTCTTAAAGGACGGTTGTGTTTGGTTTTTGAATAAGGATAGCATAGCCTCAAATTAATAACTATTAGCCCTATTTCAGGCTACTCTATGGAAAACACTACTGGGCAGTTTTTAGCTCTAAAAGGATACTCCAGCACCACATATGGATAACTGGGCTTTAATTCAGGAGCCTAGAGCCAGATGGAGCTGAGCAGCCACTGGGCACCATCTCTGTGGAGCACTGCCCAGCTGCGATTTACATTTAAGCTCGAATCCCACAGGGAGGAAGGTGTTTAAGAAGGATAAGTTTTGTTTTCTCTGTTCTCCACGTTTAGGCACAGAGGTGAGTTATTTTGTCTCTTGCTTTCTCTCTTTGGCCCCACTTGCCTCCTGATAGAGTTCATTTCCCTTAATATTAGAGCACAATTTCTCTGCAGGAGCTATCTGCAATTATCTTTCTGATCTACCTGGGACTGGTATGAAAAGAGAAAGGCCACAAGTCCTTAATAGCTTAGCTAAGTATTCTGTGGCTTTCGCTAAAAAAATTCATCCCTGTATCTATTTCTTTACCACAATAACAGGAATAAACAAGAGCAAATCAGATTTTAAAAGATCCCAAATATAACATTTTTTGGTTATAATCTTATTGAAATACAAAATATTTTTGGAACTATCATTCTGTACTGGACCTTTTCTCAAGACTTAGTCACTTCCCTTTACATCATTACTCCGATCTAGCAACTTCTTCATTCTTATTTGGCCTGTGGTATCTTTCTTTCTTTATTCTTTGTGTGTGTGTGTGTGTGTGTGTGTGTGTGTGTGTGTGTGTGTGTGTGTGTGTCTGTCTGTCTGTCTGTCTGTCTGTCTGTCCCTGTGTCTTTGGGTGTTGAATGTGACCCATGTGCCACAGAGTGGGTGGAGAGGGTAGATATCTGTCTCTACCTTCTAGCCTGTTTGAGACAGGGTCTTTCTGTTACTCGCCTCGGCATACACCTAGCTAGCTGGCCTAACAGCCAGGAAGCATTCTCCTGCCTTCACCTCCTTTCTTGCTATAGAATTCCTGGGATTACACAGGTGCATGCCACCAAGCTGGACTTTTACACAGGGTGTGGGCATTTATACCCAGGGCCTCGTGTTTGCACAGCAAGAACGCTACTCAGCCATCTTCCCAGCCCTCTAGTCTAATTTCTACCCTACTTATTCTCACTGCAGCATCTGCTGTCACTATTCACGCCCACTGTTTTGGGGGTGCCCCTTGCCCACAGCATATGAGGTGCATGCTTATCGCCCTCATTCCTATGACCTTTCTCTCTCTTGGGCTTCCTCCTCTCAACATTCTCCATGCATTCTTCCTTTTTTATTTTAATGTATAAATATGGGCTTTCTCTCTCATCTTCCCTCCAATTTTTACTTACTTCTTAAAGGAACTCAAATTACCAGGGACTACATAGGACAACATCTCTGCATATGTGACTTCTTTTTGTATAATTCTCCAAAATGCTTAGATATACTCCACGGTGCCTCCCATGCTTCTTTGGCTGTGAAGTGAGTTCCTTGGCCAGAGAGAATACTGTGTAGGATAGCAAAAAGGCCTGTCTTCAAGTTCCTGCCTCAAATTCCTGCCTTCAAGTTCCTGCCTTAAATTCCTGCCTTCAAGTTCCTGCCTTAAATTCCTGTCTTCAAGTTCCTGCCTTAAATTCCTGCCTTGAATTCCCTCAATGATGAGCTGTGGCATGAAATGCAACTCAAATAAGTGATTTTTCCTCAAAGTTGTTTCTCATCAGAACAATTACCAAAGTAACAGACATGAAACTAGTGCAGCTCCACTGGCTCCATCACTTTCTTTTGTGTCTATTATTATTCCTCCTCTGGTGTTAGCTGTTTTCCTTGTTTCTGGAGAGTTCTCAGAGGTCTTTCCTACAAGCCTTATTATTCTGAGTTATGTCCATAAAATTATCATGCCTAATTTTAAAATATTAAACATTACTGTTATATTTCTCTTCTCAACTAACACGACCTAAGAGTGCACAATTTCTCTGAATTACATGGAATTGCTATCTAAAGTGATCTTAATTTATTCCTGAAATTACAAATAAATATTATTTTATAAAACTCATGTTTGTATGTTTTCTTAGATATTTACCAATTCATTTGTTTGCCACATCTTATTGGGTAGATATTTTCATTATCATTTTTTCTAAAATGCCCATATCATTTGTAAATTTCATATGGCTGTGCTGATTTTAAACATGTACTGACATCCTACTATGGGTAGTCACTCATTTCAATATAAGCATTCTGAAAATTTTCTGCACACAAACACGTTGGAGAAGTACTTCTAGTATTGAATGTTTTTACTATCCAACGTATTTAAATCTAGAAAAAGATTTTTATGTATACATTAATTCTTCATCAGATATATTAAGTTTTAGTGATTTAAAAGAAAATACTTTGAGGCCAAAACGAAGTGAGGGAGGATTACATTCTGAAACCAAGAGTTTTTAAAAAATGATACCATCCATAACTTAAACTGTTTTTATTCTAGTTTTCGTTGTATAGTGGTATGTTAATGTAATGTGACTTCTAAGATCAGTGCAACAAGCTAATTTTGTCTTGCATTTAAGTATTATTTCTCTGAATCTCAGTACTTACGGATTACTTTTACCTTTCATTATTAATGTAACTATTCAGTAGATTTTATACGTCGTCATACACATGCACACAGAGATGCACACATGTGTGTGAATTCAAGAACATGTGAAGCAGTGGAGCACAGATCTAATTGGAGTGATGCTGGTGATAGATCTTGTGCACAAAAACCACCCATGAAAAGTGATGATAGAAAACAGACTTGATACCCTGTGAGCATATACAGGGGGAGGAGGTCCCGCTCAGTCACAGTCATAGGGGAGGGGAGTAAGGGGAAAATGGGAGGGAGGGAGGAATGGGAGGATACAAGGGAGGGGATAACCATTGAGATGTAATATGAATAAATTAATAAAATATATTTTTAAAAAAAAAAAAAAAACAGGTTCAGGGTCACCTCCTCTGCTGCCTTACTCTCTGAAGGACTCTAACATCTCATCCAATTTCAGAGCTCTAAGCCCCTCTGACGCAGCCTGTTAGGGTCATCAGGGGTTTCTTTCACACTTAGCACTGTCTGTCACTCTACTCTAAGACGACACAAGTAAAGGCAGAAGCAAACTACTCCAGTTAACAGGAAGCCCAAGTCTTCTGGTCATTGTTTCATTGGACAGTGTTTGAAATTAAAAAGCCATGGGACAAAATAGAACAAGATGAACAAAAATATAAAACTCTGTGTTACATGAGCAAAGGCTGAATCAAAAAGGGTCAAGTGACAATCACTGACAATTTTTATAATGACACGATTGAAGAATGACTTCTCTAAAGACATTTTCTGCCAGGTGATTAGTTTATTTTGTGTTTCTAGAGTAAAAATCATCTCTCTATTTGAATTGGCACAAGGAGGTTTGATTTAGCACAGTACTCGGTTGGATTGCTTACCTTATCTCTGTTCTGACCTAATGTCAACCTGACTACATGTCACTGTGACATGAATGAAGAAAAGCATCAACACATTGCATTCCACACACATCAAATCTAGTGACATACCCATCAGCTGATGTATGTATTGCTATAGTTCCAAGGTGTTACATCAGGCCTAGGCAGAAAAAAATGATAGATGGGTATCAACCAAAAGATAAATCTCAGTGACATGTAAAATTCTCCAGCAGAAAACAAACAACAACAACCTGTTGTATGTTTCTCTTTAAAGCATTTCCTCAGAATGAGTAATGGCCCAGAATTGCTTATTGAAAATACAGCATTCCTATATGATCATTGCTATTTTAATTTTAATTTTTAACTATGTGCATGGGGTAGGGAGTTATCATCATATGGCTGCAGGACCCCACAAAGCCAAATGAGGCCACTGGATCCTCTAAAGATGGGGGGCGGGGGACAGGTGGTTGAGCTTGACCTGGCTGCTGGGAATGGAGCTGTCATTTGTAAGATCAGTGAGTGCTCCCAAGTGCTGAGCCAGCTCTCTAGCAATGATAATTGTTATCTTAATCTTAAGAATATTAATTTCATACCAACAAAAAGGTAAGAGCTCATGTTAGAACTGTGTGATAATGGATATCAAGTTCCATTGTATGAATTTAAAAATATCTCTTGCCTAAGAACATTCCTTTATAGAGCAGAACATCTGAGCACCACTAGACCTTAGGAATGATTTCTCGAAACTTCATGTTCTAGGAGAGGGAAGCCAGTCTGTAAGCACTAATAATGTTTGCCCAAAGTGACACAGGAACAAAAAGAAAATTACAAGCAGCATTTGACTTTCTATGTCAAAATTGTAGTGCAAACTTACAGGATGGGAAACAAAGGCTTCTTGTGTACACAGAGGGATAGCTATATATGTACACATGTGTAAATAAGTGTGCATGTCCTTACACAAGCACACAGAGGCCGGGCTCAGATGTCTTTCTCAGTTACTCTTTTTACTTTACTTTCTTGCTTGATTCTGAAGCTCAATGTTCTGGCTGGGCTGGATGGTAGACCACCAAGTGCCCACATACCACTGTACTAGGGTCCCAGGCATGCACAACCATGACTTCTACTTAAAGGCTGGGGACTTGAACTTAGGACCTCCTGCCTTTATAGCAAGCATTCCTACTCATCAAGCCATGTTAACAGCCCTAAGACTTGTTCTTTTATTTTTCATAATACAAAGGAAGCATACAATACTAATATACAAATTCTTTAGAATATAACAATGTCTCATTTCACCATAGGCTATATTTTGGCCTTTGACATGAAAACCTGATAAAACATAAAAGTGGTTCATTGTGAAACAGAAATCTGTTGTTTAGTAAAATACTCAGAAACGCAGCCAAGAGAGTAGCCTGGAGAACCTCATAGCCGACGGCAATCAGAAACATTCACTGTGGACAGCGTGGTCATTCTAAAGTACGAACTCCAATCCAGTTGATTACTGTTATAGTTTGGTTTCTGACACGATGATTAGCAATACTCATATTTTAAAAGGTTTTTGCAAAACGTTAAATGAGTAAAATATGTGCTTGTAATTAGCACTACATTGTGTAACAAAATGGACTGGGTTAAACTGTGGTCATGTAATTATTTCTTTAATGTGTAAGCTGTCACTTGAAATCTCAACTATGATTTAAGTTGATGAGTGATTTGGGGAAGTGTGTGTGTGTGTGTGTGTGTGTGTGTGTGTGTAATCTGAAACAAGCATCCAAAATTAACCACAGACATTAAAAATTCTGTAAGTTACCTTTATCTCCATACAGTGTTTATTAAAACACTAAGCCTTAATAAAAAATCCTGGAGTGTGTGCCAGTGTCACCAATTACCAAAAAAGAGAAGGAACATTCAAGCGTTGAATTTCTGAATGATGCAGAAGCTGCATAACTAATATTGGTAAATATAACTCAGTGACAATTGGCACTAGGACAGAGTGGGAATCTGAGGATACAAAGTGAAGTCATTTTTGTTTCAGGACAGTATGCTCAGAATGGAAGGAAAAAAGCCTGTCATTCACCACAGCTGCCTAGTGGACCATTTTGGCGCAGATTTACTATGTCAGCTTGGAAATTTTTTTCTCTAACCCGTTCTCTGTCCCCAAACAACACAGGACAGTACCATCACCCACCGGCCATTTGGTACTGTGGAGAGAGTGTGAGAAGCACTCGCGAGTAGTAAGTGCTGAAATTCAGGAGTAATTAATGAGGCTGCTACCTGCAGAGAACATGCTTGCAGGAAATAACAGCAGTGTGAAAACAGTGTGTCTAAAGTGAAAATTAAAAACCATCTCCATTCCATATCGAGGAGATTTTGCAATTCAAAGTATCCTGTATTCAACTTTACACATTTATGCTCAGTTCACTCTTATTTTTGCTTCTCCCAATCCTGCCAAGGACCAGACGCACATTAAAGCATTAAAATTGGTGAATCACAAATGTCAGCTTCCCTGAGCACTGAGCAGGAGTGCTGCATTTCCCTCACGAGTGATAAAATAACACCCTAACCTCGAAACATCTCTCCTCAAGTCATTTTAGTTCCTACTTTAAGTGGAACATTATTGTAGGGTTTTTTTTTTTTTTTAACTGAGGGCCTATTTATTTAAAGAAAAAACTGCCAACAATGGGGCCAGAGAGATGGCTTGCTGGTTAAGAGCACTAGCCGCTCTTGCAGAGGATTTCAGGTAGGTCCCCTGTTCCCATGTTGGGAAGCTCACAGCCACCTTTATTTCTAGTTCTAGGGGGACCCAGTACCTCTGGCTTCCTTGGCTACCTGCCCTCATGTGCTCTCATACACACCCATACACATAGTTTTTAAATAATAAAAATAAATATTTAAACATATTTTACCAATAATCCCATTTGGGTTTTTAGATTTCATGTATTAAAAAATAAATATTTAGAAAATATTTTTTTACAGTCCATGTTGCTTGGAGAAAATGTCAAAGATGAAGAAATATCAATTTTTGCAGTATTGTGTTTTATGCTGACACATGGCATTAATCTTTTGCTGACGTTAATCAAATTCTAAACAAAATGTTAGAGCAAACAGGCCCTGATTAACCCTAGCACTGTTTGCATCATTCTCTTCGTACTGCTCAACTAAAAAAAAAAAAAAAAAAAAAAAAAAAAAAAAAAAAAAAAAGTTTCAAAATCAATTACAGATAGTAATCACCTTTGAGGTCTTATAAAATTAAAATTAAAGAATTTTACAAGTTATTGCTTTGCTTACAATGAGGGTTAGGGAGCTAAAGTAGAACTCTAGATTTGAAGTTTTCAGTCACCCATTCATATCAGACAAATGTGGTATTTGTGCAAACAAATTTTGTCACTAGGTAGACTTTAGAGACTCAACTCACTTCGTCATGAACAGTTAAGTCAAGAGGGCAGTGCTCCCAGGGCATCCACAGTGCTCTACTGTTTTAGCTTTGTGTCTCAGTTCCATGTGAGGATTATAAAGAATTAAACATTTTGATGTTCAAAACTTGACATATGTATCTTGCTTCAAAACGAGACTATCTTATACTCCACTAGCACTTACCTTAAAAGGCAGAAGAGTAAAAAATGATGCACTCTGGTGCCCAAGATTTGATCACTGCCACTTGGCAGGATGACCTTGCGGGCACACAGAGGAAGGGGATGCAGGCCATCTTGATGAGAATTGATAGGCTGTGGCCAGACAGTGGGGAGGAAGGCCTCCGTGTCAGAGGTCAAGGGGAGGGGAATAGGGAAGAAGAGGGAGAAAGGATGGGAACGGGAAGATAAGAGTGAGGGGATAACAATCAGGATGTAATGTGAATAAATTCATTTTTTTTAAAAGTGAGGCATCAGAGGCAATCTGAAGTCCCAGGAAGCTGAGGGGCAAACATTTACTTCACCTCTACTTAAAGGGTTTTAAAAAATGAAATGTTAGATTCGCCATCTAGGGAAAGCCATTCTGATTTCAGTGTAGAAGAGAGATTTACCCGAGAACAAGTTTGTTGGCAAAAATAGAAGTTAAATGACTGTGAGTGTAGTGAGAAAGGTGCTGTTGGACACATTCCAAATGGTCAGACACATCCACTAACTTGTCTAGCTTGTCTGTGGGTGCCCTGCTGGCTCTGCACATGCTCATAGCTCCTGCCACTCAAAGATGACAAGCTCCATTTGCTTTAGGCAGTTCATCTCTTACATTTAAAAGCAAGATAAGCACAGTTTCAGCTCCCTGTGACCTGACTCCTCAGGATGACTGCCTCGAAAGGAAAAAGCCAGGTGACACACAATTAAAGTATCGCTGGGCTTAGAGAAATCACTTTGTGAATTTGGTTAAATATGGTTTCCTGTTCCACACATGCACCCAGGTTCAAGGGTAGTGATGATATGAAGAAGGAGGTCCCATGCAACAAACAAGAGCACCACAGATGGAAGCCTGCCTACAAGGGCTTCAGGCTTCATAAGGAGCCTCCCACAGGAACAGGGAATGCTTCCTTGGCTGTGTTATCACAAGGATCACAAGACAGCTGCTAAGACTTGGGCAACTAAGGAAGAAGAAAAGAAAAAAACATATTCCAATAGAAAATGTTCAAAACACATAGCAGACACTTAATCCAAGAGGATGAACACAGTGGATAACCCATGAAAAGTTATTCAGCATTGCTAGTCATTGGGAAAATACAAATGAAAGCCGCAACGAGCAGAATTCCATACTTACCAGAATTACTAAAATTAAAATCCACCAGTTTATTAAAAAAGCATCACAATTATAAGTGTGTGTACCTAGTAATGGGATTAAAAATAAATAAAGCCAAGACTCAAGGAAGTGGAATAGCTCACTATTAGTACAGCAACATCAAGAAATAGCTCTAACCTTATTTCAGTAATTGATTTAAAAATAGATATAGTTTCAAATATCTATAGAGTACACAGAATACCTGGAAACATTTGCCACATTTCTTTTTTGGCTAGCAATAGCCAAAAACATGGAAGGCAGAAAACCAGAGGAAATGTTGAACTCAAACATGATGACAAACACATAATTTCCTTATATCAGGATGGTTACTAAAAAACACAAATAGTTAATCTTAGGAAACATTTACTTGAAATCCATATGAATTTTATTTAATGTCAGGGTATCTTTGGGGAGAAAGAAAGAATGTTTTCACTGGAAGTCATGTATTGCCAGCTGAATGATCACACTTCAGATGTGCTTCTTGCCCCATTATAACTGATTCAATTACACAATGGGACCTTTAAATTCTTGAGACTCTAACTATGTTGATCCTTTTCTTAAGTGATTAATTTTAATAATATACAGATACTTCCAAGGTTAAAGCCAGCTACAGTCTTTGAAGAAACTAAAGGTCAGAGTTAATACAATCTACTGTAAACCAATCTTGGTTCCTGTCAAAGCACAATACAGATCTTCGGAGCAGAGGAATAATAAAGTCCACTCATTAAACTACATTGTTGGACCATGGTTGCTGCAATTGCCTAGGTGCCATGATCCTTAACGTTCAATCAACCCACTAAAAGTAGCAGTCATCCTTTCCTTGGTAATAAAAGTTGATTCTTTCAATTAGTATTTCTTTTTATGCCTGTTTGATCATTAACATAAAGAGCTCAAAGTATCCACATAGTAGATGCAGCCTCAAGCTTAGTAGATTGCTCACTCTGTGCCTGGAAGGAACCCCTTCACTAGACGCACAATGCCTGATGTGGATATATCTGAACAAATTCTACAAGTAAAGGACTCGACACAATGCGAAAATAACCTAATCTCACAGTTCATTCTTGAGTTTTAATCCTGTGGGTTTTTATCTAAGAATGCTCTACCATACTGAGTTCACTGGGACACCACAACTTAAATGACAGCTTCCTTACCTCACTAACTATTCCCTCCATGTCAGCTAAAATTGAGGTAGGCCATTCATCTGTTTTATAAGGCAGCTGCTCCTCGGATTGTCATTCCGTGTCAGGGCTCTGAGGAGTCGACTCTGCTTGGCCGTAAGTTCTGAGTTGCATTATGTCGTTAGCAGAGACAAGTTTTCCATTTAAAAACAAAAAAAGTTCAATTACAGCTCTTGGCAGCCATACCACTTAGAGAATGAGACTCTAAACCTAAGCCTGAGGCAAGAGAAGTATTTTTTTCTCTTTCACAGAAAGCAAACTCTCAGCCTAGTGTTGTGGTGCATGCCTTTCATCTAAGGACTTGGGAGATAGAGACAGGTGACTCTCAGTGAGTTCTAGGACAGCCAGACTTCATAGAGAGAGTCTGTTTCAGAAAGAAACAAAACAGAAAAAGAAGAGGAAAGGAGAAAGGAGAGAGAGAGAGACAGAGACAGAGACTGAGAGACAGAGAGAGAGACAGAGACAGAGAGATAGAGAGACAGAGACAGAGAGACAGACAGACAGAGACAGAGACAAAGAGATAAAGAGACAGAGAGACAGACAGAGACACAGAGAGACAGAGACAGAGACAGACAGACAGACAACAGAGCAGAGACAGAGAGAAAAGAAAGGAAGAGAATTATTTTTATAATTGAGAAGAATGTACTGAATAGATGAAGTATTATATGATTCCCAAAAATGCTGTGAATATTTTGTAGTAAAATGGAGCACTTGGCACACCAGGGGAAGTTGGGATTGCCATGATTTTAATATTTGATGGCCACTTATCTTTGAAATTCCTCTCAGTGTTGTTTTTCTAATTTACTATACTCTCTAGGCAAGAGAATATAAAAAAATCTTCTCAAGATGATTTCTAATTCCACAGGTCACACGTTTATGTGAGAGTTCTTCCAGATATGGTCTCCCATCTGTTTCTAGTTCATTATAAAGGTTAGTCACTGCTAGACTGCTTAAGGCCTCAGTAGGCTGGGTGAGAAGCTTGGCATTACAGCCTTACTTCTATTATTGTAACGACATTGCTCCTAATTCTGACAGCTAAGGGTCACAAAATGTCTTTTGACCCTCCCAAAAGCATCATCAATGTCGATATGAGAAAGTCTAGTCCCATGGCTGCAACCCTAGCATATACCATCAAGAATCTCAGGAAAGCTTCTTCCCCACAAGGCTGCTGTGCTCCCTCCTGCCTGTATGGACATTCAGATGGTGGCTCTCAGCTCTGTCATGTCCATCTCCTTGAATCAATTACTTCCTCAGTTCTATCCCAATGAAATCCCGATGAGTCCAAAGCCTTCATCTATGTGCTGGATCTTCAAAGACTTGCTAACAAACCTTAGGATGAGACATGGTGCCTTTGCCAGAGCAACAAAATCTAATTTATGAATGGAAATGGCTCTTAGGACATTAAATTTTCTCTCAGCCAAGCTTTTCTACTTCTACATCTGTGACATTGAAGATTTACCCCATCACACCCTTCTGATCCTTGCTGCTACATAATGACGAAGGCCAACAGTTGCCTCCCATGAAGCCTTTCTTCCTATGGCAGACACTGGTCACTGTCTCAGACTGTGATGAAACTTTGCTTTGTACCTGTAGGACAGGAAATGTGATGAGGGCAGATACCATGGATGACAGGTGTCCCTCTGCAAGTCACCTGCAGCATGTTCTTCTCCAAGCTCTTATTTTTATGAAGGGGTTAGGGCTGATTCGCTAGTTCAGAATCTCAAAGAAAATTTGCAGTCCCAAGGTTTTCAAGTCCATCCCTCGAAGTATCTCCATGCCTAGGTTCATAGTAATATTTTTTTTTAAATCTACTCCCCGACTTGGCATAAAATAACTTTCAATATTATGTGCTTAGTCCCTCTTAGGATCTTGTCACTCTTAAGGTTAGAGTCTGGGACTGATAAGTGATTAAACTTTTAAAAAGATTGTCTAATGGCACCCTTGATTTTCATTGTATTACCTCCATTTGACAATTGGATGTCTGAGCCTATAATTTACTTTCCAAAGTGATAATGAAGCTAACAAAAACCAACTCCTTCCTCAGTTACAGTTTTAATCTGGTCATAGTCACATGTGGTTCTTGTAAAAAAAAAAAAAATACAGTAATTACATGCTTTACTGCTTCTCATTTGTCCAATAGTGATCCCAACCTGCCCTGGGTAAGCATCTTCTTTACAGGGATGATCCCAAAATATCCTTTCCTAAAGTTTGCTTTTTTTTCAACTATCACGTAATGAATTCAACAGAAAATAGAGCCTGTGGCACCATGTTTAGTGTTAGTTTTTATCTGGGACCCTAAGCTGAAGAAGGACACATGAGAGGTGAGAAACGTAGGACAGAAGGCGAGGTTACAATGACAACTCCCACAGAGTGACAGAGAGTGACTGCTCAATCTGGCTTGGCCATCTTCTGCAAGGGACAGTGGATATTTATATCTCAGAAAGCCTGTGGGTGGGTGGGGTGTAGGGAAAGTGAGGGTATGTTGAAGTTGTCAGAATCAAACGGAGTCATTTTTTGTTAACAAGAAGGAAAAAAAAAGTAAATAAAACTGAGAGAAACTATTAAATGATAAAAAAAAGAAGAATTCTCAGACGTTGACTTTCTTTTAACTATCAAAAAAGACTTTCTAGAACTGGAAGCTGGCACATAAGAATACACCCCATCTACTAATACGCTTCTATGCTGTGTTGATCTGTGACTGCCATTGCAATGTTATCAACAACTAGCTCTCAGCATCGTTCTGTGGCCGCCTTTCTCTGCTACATTTTTAGACTAATGAAAGTAAAAATAATAGTAGTAATAATTTCCCAGATTTCTTATCTCACTTTTCAAAGAGATTTTCCCATGAGGCATGAAACTGCATGCAGGTGTTATGTGACCTGATCTGAGTTTGAGCAGCAGAAGTTGGAGCGATGATGGGGTGAGGTGAGGCCAAGCTGCACATTCCCTGCAACAGGCTGGAACAGTGAGTGAAGCAGCAGGTGGAAGTGTGTGTGTCTCGCGCACTCACCAGGATATGTCATTGACATAGAGGCCTTCTCCCTGGTCACAAAATTGCGTGTTCTGGAGACTGTAGTTGCTCAGGTAGATGATATGAAGTTATGACATCATAGTAGACTGACTTAAAAAAACCATAATCTTAAATAAAACAGCAATCATCTTATATATCAGGTGTTTAAAGAAGATGGTGGCTTACTTGGGTTTGTCCATTGGTGAATAATTAAGTAACACAATTGTTACTCCTAACCACATGCCTTGTATGTCAGAGTATGGCTGGGTGGCCTATACAGTAAAGAAAGTAATGGCCATTATTGGGGCTGCAAAAGAAGGTAGGTCTCAGGTCAGTTCATGCAGAATCCATGACCAGGATGCTGTAACTGCCACATAAGGCCCACTGATGGAGGCTTTGCTCCTCTCTTGGCCACAAAAGCTGGGTTGATTTCTAAAGCAGACTATGGTTGTCAGAAGGCCTGTCTCTCCTCTGTCCTTCATCGGCTTATTCCAAATTCTGCCTGAAGCAAAGGCAAAGTGGAACTTTTAACAAGCTCCTTGAGATGAGGACTCTACATGTTCTTCCTGACAAGTTTTAAGAGGGTGTGAGACAAAATAACCATTAGTTAGCTTAATTCATACTCTGTGTATTTTTATATGAAATTAATCATTTTCTAAAAAATGGAGGTTAAGAGAAACATAATAATTTATTCTGAGAAATTACATGCTAGGAAATTTTACAACTTGCAGGAGATGAATAAATTCCTAGAAAAATTCAATGCAGAATCGGGGCGAACTAGAAATTGAACAGGCAACTGACGAAGACATTCAATAAGCCATTTGAAACCATCCAACCAGTGCACCAGGACAATGTGGTTTCACAGCCAGTCTCCCAACTTGCTATCTGAAAAGACTAATAGCAAAACATCTTCATTTCAAGTTATTTTAAATTCATTGATTTTTAAAGTATAATTCACCATCTTTGAAGATAATAAATTCATTGTGAATCGTAAAACATTACACTTCAATTGCTTCTGAAACTTATTGGGAATTTTCTCTTTAACTTAAAAAAAATCTATACTTAGATTTTTTCCCTGTCATCCATTTTTAAAAGATTTTTCTATTTTATCTGTATGGGTGTTTTGCCTGCATACTTAACAGTGCACCGTATGCATGCAGTGCCGTGGAGGTGAGAAGAGTGTCACATCCTCCAGAATGGGAATCACAGAGGTTGTGAGGCACCGTGTGTGGCAGGAGCCAAGCCTGGGTCCTCTGCAGGAGCTCTGTACCACGGAACCATCCCTTGGCCCCTTCTTTGTCATCTCACTTGTATATTCTTCACAGAATTTTTAAAGACCATAAACCAAGATAAAATGTACAAATCATTATGAAGTGTATAGAGGCACAGGGAAGAGTCACAGGGAATATCACACAAAACAATAATTTTGTCAGTATAGAATTGAGTTGAGATTTTTGTGTAAATATAAAATGTCTATATATCTGAATTACAGTTTTTTTAAAAGTTCAAATTCAATTAAGGACATTTATGTTTGAAATCATACTTTTTATGTATAGCAATACAATTTTCATATTAAATAACACTGTAATAGAGTGGCATGATATAGTTTTTAAATTAAAAAAACAAATTTTTCAGGTTACAAAAATCCCTCATCCTACAACAAACTTTAAAATATTTTCTAAGATGAAAAAATATTGTATAATAGTAACACTGAACACTGTGGAGTTAGAGACCTATCCTTAGCAGTTTCCAACTTAGTGATCAATGAGAAATTCCTCAAGAACCTGGCCTTGTACACTCAGGTTTCGGTTTGTAAGCATGACTTCTGAGCCACACTTTCCATTTAGTCTCAATTTAGTCAAAATAGCTTAATACAGTCCTCCCTCAACATCTGTAAACTCTGAAATGGTAGCATCTGTGCTATTGCTATTGGTCAAAAATAAATAAAATAAAAAAAAACAGGCCACCTCATGGCACAGTGCCTGTCTGGAGCAAGTGTTGAATTTCTTCTATCATGTACATACTCAGGATTTCAGGAGAAAGGAATGCAGAGTGAAAATCAGCTAAATCGATCATTCTGTGATATAGATTGCATGTCATTTGTGAGATTACTAATTTAAATTCACATTAAATTTGTTATTGGAATACAAATGTGTTACTTTATTTTTGGGTTTCCCAGATATCCTAATGGTTGCAACATCACATGATTTAAACTACAAATTTTCTAATTCAAATACTGTTGGTTATTTAATATTCAAATAAAGATAGACCAAATAATCTGAATAAAGCAGGAAGACCCACTGAGTTTAATGGCTGGTGTCTGTGTGACCATGGCTTTGGAACTGTCTGGTGAAACTTGATGAGCCTGGCTCACCAGGGAGACACAGCTGGAGACAATGACTCCTCTTCCCCCACAGTCTGTCAGTAGGGGTTTGACAGTAATCAGAATGCATTGAATGCATGCATGGAATTGTCAAAGAACAAATTTAATTAATAAAAACGAAATAGAATTTTTAGAAAGACATCTGCTTTCCCTCCAATTGTTGATCTACAGTAAGTATTAGAAGCTCATTAAAATAAAACTGATTCTCAAAATAATCACTTGACTAAATATTCTTTATGAAGTACATTTGTAGTATTCTCACTGAACAATACGCTAAGGTGGTTGAGTTTCTTTCTTTCTTTTGTCTCAGGTTTGTTAGTCAACATAAATTTGTTTTGACAGCTCCTGAGGAATTTATGACGGATGATAGCACATTAGAGATTAGACCAATTGTTAGATTGGAACAAGTTTCAGCATCTTACACGAAAAAGCAGCTAGATCTGTAGGAAATTTCCAACACCATTAACAACAATAAACATTTACGTGCTTCTGCATATAAAGAATTCCAATTAAAAGTGGACAAAATAGATGCATTGCAAAAAGCAGATGTTACTACAGAGTGGTAAAGAAAACAAATAAATTCTTTCCGTCTGATTCAATTTAATATTTTCTATTTCTGGGGCTGTGCATCAAGTCCTTATCTCAACTAATTGCTAGAACTCCATGCATTGGTGAGTATGCTATGTAATATTTTCATGGCTGAACCTAAAGCATAGCATGATGTATATACATATTTTAACATAAATATGGGTTTTACATAGGCACATGTTCCGTAGAGAAACAAAGGTATGTTAATTATCTTGTCCTCATATTTCATTAAATGGAGTTGAATACACTTATAATTTCAGAGTTCTGTTTTGTTTTTCAGAACCTCATCTTTAGGAAGGCATGATTTATGCTTTCAAATAAGAAAGCATATTTCTGGCATGCAGCCCCAGCACTACCTTCAGAAGACCTGGGATGTAAACAAAAAGTAGAAGTCACTGGCACAAATCTAAAATCCAGTCTTGTTAGGGTAAGGAAATGTCTCCCATTTGAAAGGTAAAATTACCTTCCTCTGTGACTTCTTCAGGCTTTGGAGAAATAATTAAGTTTCATCCTATGTTTTGCTTATTCATGCAGAATGGAACTGACTCTTTTCTTTTTAATACAGCAAGCTAAATTCCATTTCACACTTTTGCCAGGTAATTCTCAGCTCAAGCCAACCTTGGGCTTGAGGGATTTCTTCTGCTTTGTGCTCAGAGAGACAAAAGAACATAATTTTGAATGCATAGCAGCTCATTCCTATGTCAATTTAATTTATCCAATTATACAACCCCAACTTATTTTATCACCTCATTTCATAAGCAGAAAACAAATAAAAACCAAGGAGATCATCACTTAATGACTAATTAATTAATAGTTCCCTGGCTTTGTATCAAAGTCATGTTACATATATAGTCACCAAACTGTATGTCATGGAAACATGGCCTGATATTTCTCATCTGTCATTGAAACTATGTCTTCATACTAAATTCTGTATGTGAAATCAGCCCCCTTGACCTCTTAATAAAAGCAATATGACTTAACATGAATGAAATGTTGGGGAGTTCACAGACTAACACCACGCTTCACAAAAGAGGGTATTTCATATCCTTGTCTACACCTCTGCCTGTGTGAATGTGTACTTGCAAGGATGTATCCTTCAAAGAAAAGTCTTTTTTTTTCCTCTAGTGAGAATATGTCCAGGGTTTAAGAAGAGTTCAATGTTGCTTTATCCTCCATAACTCTCCCCTTGGAAATAAGTCAGGGCTCAGGTCAAGACAAAATGTTGGAGATGTCTTCTGGGGTAAATAATTGGCATTTACATTCTATTCTTACTTCTAATATTATAAAGTCAACTAAAATCATGCGATGAACTCATAATACACTACTTATGTAGGATCTTTTAATGACAGGTTTTGTGACACAAGCTAGAGTCATCGGAGAGGAAGGGGCCTCCTTTGAGGAAAGCCTCCATGAGGTTCAGCTGTAAGGCCATTTCTCTCAATTAGTGATCAATGGGGTAGGGTCCAGCCCATGGTGGGTGGGGCCATCTCTGAATCGCTGGTCCTCGGTTCTAGTTGGCATTTTCTCAATTAGTGATCAAGGGGTAGGGTCCAGCCATGGTGGGTGGGCCATCTCTGAATCGCTGGTCCTCGGTTCTATAAGAAAGCAGACTGAGCAAGCTATTGGGAAGCAAGCCTGTAAGCAGCACCCCTTCATGGCCTCTGCTTCAGGTTTTCCTCCAGGATCCAGACCTGTTTGAGTTCCTGTCCTGACTTCCATTGGTGATGGACAGCAGTGTGGAAGCCATGTAAGCCAAATAAGCCCTTTTCTCCCCAACTTGTTTTCGGTCATGGTGTTTCATTACAGATAAAACTCTAACATATCTCAGAAGCTTCTTCAAGTCACCTCACCGTTTATGATGCCATTCACTAGTCAGCTGTGTAATGGCTACTCCTCAGGATTCTCAATGCATTGTGTCAGTTTGTAGCTGCACCGTAAAGTGTCCAGTCACTCACAGTACCTGCAGACAATACTTTTCCTAAATATATTCCCCTAGTGACTGGGCTGAGGAGATGGCTGCAGGAGGTAAGAGCTGGCAGCTGAAGCCTGTGAACCGGAGCTGGGATCAACAGTCATATGGCTGTAACCACATAGACATCTGTAAGTCCCTTTGTGCCAGCCAAGTGAGGAGCAGAGTGAGGAATGGCCATAAGATTCGGGACCAGAATTCCTGGTACACACAGCTGCGTAGAATAAAGGAAAGATGGATGAATGTTGTCTGCTGACCTAAGCACTCTATAAACTCTCTGCCTCAAGAGCACAGACTCTGTTTCTCTCCCTCTTTCTCATGGGTGTGTGCACACACAGACATGCGCATGCACACACACACACACACACACACATACACACACACACACTATTAGACTAGAGCAACAGCTTAGTGGCAAACCACTTATAGTGGACACATACACTTAAACATATGTGTATGCACATTTTTGTTTATATACTTTGTATATATTTTTGTTTATATACATTTCCAGCTATGGGTATTAAACATATTTCTCCTGGTATGCTAAACATTGTTTTCTCTGCCTGGAGAGAGTACTGGGAGAGACAACTGGAATTGGGAGAATGGGGCATCTCTGGTATGAGCTAAAAACCAAGGGCAATGGAAACTCCCAGAAATCTATGAGGGTGACCCTAGGTAAGAATCCTAGCAGTAGGGCATATGGAGCCTGTACTAGCCATCTCCTGTAATCAGAAAAGACTTCCAGTGGATTGACTGGGACACCAACCAAACCACAAAACCTACAACCTACAATTTATCCTGCCTACAAGATGTGCAGGGGTAAAGATGAAACAAAAATTGAGGGAATGGCCATCCAATGGTTTGTCCAACTTGAGACCCATTCGATGAGATGGAGCGCACTCATGACACTGCTAACGATGTTCTGCTTTACTTGCAGGAGCCGAGCATGAATGTCATCTGAGAGGCTTCAGCAAGCAACTGATGGAAACTAATGCAAGGACCCACTGCCAAAGTTGGAGCTTGAGGAATCCTGAGGAAGAGAGGGAGGAAAGATTGTAGGAGCCAGAGGGGCCAAGAACATCACACAAAAAAAAAAATCTGCAGAATCAACTAACCTGGGCCCATAGGGGAACACAGAGACTGAAACACCAGCAGGAAAACTACATAGAATGGACCTAGGCCCTCTGCACGTATGTTACAGTTGTGTAGCCTGGTCTTCAAGTGGGACTCCTAACAGCAGCAGGAGTAGGGGCTGTCTATGACTCTCTTGCCTGTCTTCAGGACCCTTTCCTCATACTGTGCTGCCTTGTCTAGCCTCAATAGGAGGGGATGCCTAGTTTACTTCAAGTTGATATGCCAGGCTGGTTGATATCCATGGGCGGCCCCCTTTTCTGAAAAGATATAGAGGAGCAGATGTGGGGAGGGGAGGCGGGAGCAAGGATTGGAAGGAAAGAAGGGAGGAAACTCCTATTCTCTGTAACTATGAAAGTGAATTCTGCCCTTTAAGTCACCTAGTAGTATATTTGACTTTGTCACTGAGAGAGGCACATAAAAGCGAAACCCTAAAAGCACAAAATTAGAAACCATAATATACAAACAGAAGACCAGAACTCACTTTTAAATGGCATCTAAAATATTTTTTTATCTTATGGAGAAGTTGAGAGTAAAGTGGTGGTTACTAGAGACTGGAAAGGGTATGGGAAATTAGGATTCATTAGAGGTAGGTCAACAATCAGCATATTACAGTTATATAACAAGAAGATAGTCTACTTGTCTATGGCCCAGTGAGGAGAGTACATATAAAGATAACACATCATATATTTCAAATAGGGAAATCTTGAATGTGGTAGGTGTAAAAAAGCATAATATTTTCTAAAATGAATACGCAATTACCTGAGTTGATCATTCCCCAACATATAAATCAAAACATGGCACTGTACCTCATAAATATGTATAAATGTTATTTGTCAACCAAAAAAGTAAAACTGATTAGTAAGAATCAGAGAAAAGCCATTTTTAAAAATTACTGATACAGGTTTTTACATTACTTGTTTGTTGTTTCTACTTAGTCAAAATAATTGTTGCTATCAGCACTGTCTAAATGCTTTCCAAACTTACAGTTGAGCAGAAATATCTCCTTAAATTAGATGTCTGCATGTGTACTGTTATCTCCTTAGATTTAATAGCTAAATGGATAATTTCACTCTGTCAACATGCTTTCCCATGGTAAATGGTTTCTTTTCCTTGTGAATGACTATTTGATGCTAACAGCAGCCAGATGGACATAAGCTATCAGAAAACACTATGCCTAGATAACACTTCTTTCTGGCAACACATGGAATAATGCAGGTAATTTATTACTGCTTATCTACAAATCTGAAAAATGCCTTCTCATTATAAAATAGTTACATGCAAAGAACTATACAAAACATAATGAACTTGCATGAAGATTATTTTTAGTTAAAATTGCCTCTGAAAAACCTGGGGCATATTGATTTGAATTTAAGGACAATAGTTTGATATAATTGAATATATCATTTCTTCACAAAACATATGATAAGAACAAGTTACCTTATGAATGACAGTATTGATTATATTGTGGTTTTCAACCAATAAACATTTATTGTTAACCAATATCTAGCTTGGATCCACAAGCTAAGGTGCAAGAGAAAAGGATCTTAGAAATATTATCATGATCTGCCATCTTTTGGTTCTTAATATGCTTCTTAGAAGAGGGGACGGAACAGTTTGAGTTTAAAGAAATCCCTACTCGGAGTGTGGCCATGAGTGCATTTGTAATGTTCTATAAGAATTCAGGAAAGTCTGCATGCCAACTATACAAAGTTAAATGAAGAACTACCAAATACTGAAATTTTAACACTTCAACAAAATAGGGTAACTGATAAGATGTTACAGGTGTGTCACGGGATGGTATTAAAAGCCAGAAACATATACGGAAAACAATGAATGATAAAATAAAATTTATAGATAACTTGACACATTTTCCATTTTTAGACATAAAACAATTGGCTCTTCACCTGAAACAATTTATTCACCTGCTTATTGGCAAGTACTTATTCTCATTCTTTCTATATACATGGTATACCTTAATTATTTACAACTTGCCATTACAAAATATCTCAAAAGACAACAGAAAATCTGGAATCTGTAAATCAAAAAGATACTAAAGTCAAAATAATTCATTGTATTATTTAATACACAGTTATTTGGCCTTTGTTGTTTATCCTGAGTGACCTTCCTTCGAGGTTTCCCTGCACAAGTTACTCTGGAGACAGTGAACTAGACAACACTGTGAGTAAGTTACTAGAGCAGCTGTTCACATCTACCCATTTTTGAAATGGGCCATCCAGGATTGTTAGTCCAAAGGGATTTCTCTTTGGAGTCTCAGATGAGCTGCTATTGTTCCCAGAGGACTCAAACTATAGGAGACACAAGCACCACCCAAAAGAGATAAGTCATCTTCCAAGGTGTGGAAGACATAAGATGACTTCTGCTATTCAAGCAAAACTCTGAAGAATCTATTTGTAGGCACTTCTGGTTCACCTGGTCCAAATTCCAGAAGCTATCTTTGGCAATAATTATTTCTGTTGGAATGCAAATATGTTCTGTAAAGTGGGAAAGTCTGTTTGCCTTTATATACAAGTCTGTATATGTACATTTCCATGTTCTGTAGTCCATACAATGTTGTCATCCTTAGGCTTTTGAAGAACTTGTAATGTGTCACTAGTTTTCTCATCAAGGAATTAACTAAACTTTTAGAGTCCATTTGTTTTTGTGGCTATATGAGAATCAACAGTTTTGCTTTCTTTCAAAAATTACTTTCTTGCACTAGCAAGATAAATCAGCCTCTTTCACGTTATTTTCTTGGACATGCTGTTTCTGTGTGTTTTAGGGGTAAAGCTTCTTGAATGTCATGAATATCCAGTTGAAAACATTATGCATTATGTTTATTAAGCCTAATAACTCAGGTTCTCTTTAAAGACAAGACAACTAGGCTGTAGACTGCCCGAAGCAGAACATAAGCCTTTCCCGCCATACAGCGTCATAACACGCTACTCCTTTCACTTACTTTCTAGCTGAGGATGATTTACATCTATCTTAGCTGATGGAGCAAGGTAATTAACTCCAGCTTAAAAATAGAAGAAACAGGGTTTTCTTTTGGATATATTTTAGGAAAATAATAGCTGCAAAGTAAAAGTTCACTATCATAGACAGATTTATAAAGCAGAGAATCAAAAAATAATGATTTAATTGTAATTAGTTTTAAAGTAGCAATGCTTTATTACTTTATTTGTGTGTATGTGTATGTGCACATGCACACAATAACATGCATGAGCAGAGAGAAGAAGAAACTTTCAGGTAGTGATTTTCCCTTCTACCATGTGTATCCCAAGGGTGGAATTGTGATGAGCCAATCCATTTCTCTGGGCCTTTGTAGTATATATGATTTTATAATAATTGAGATTTTTTTAAAAGCTAGAACTCAAGATCACACATAGGAATTTTAGAGCATGAGGCACGTAAATGGTGGCTACTCAACTCTTGGGGTCTAGAGAATGTTCTGTTGTTAGCTTTTCTCATTTTCATCAATATTTATTCTATGACTTTTATAAATTATTTGACAATAATTATGAGGAAATTAACATACTAAGTCCTGTATACCTCAATATGATTTGATGCCTTAAGTCAACTCAGACCACATTCTCTTGTAACAACAACTAGAAGAGTAGCTTGAGGAACATTAATCCCCAGTGGTAGTGTTGGGATGGAACTAATGCCTAGTGGGCACACTAAGATGAATGAAAGTATCTGACTTAGAAAAAAAATATGTTTTGACACAACTCAATAGCGAATTTTATCAGTTTGAAAGTTTATGTTTAATTATTTGTCATTCTTCCAAATCAAATCCCTTTTTTTTTTTTTTTGACACTAACACACTCACTATGATACATCCAACACTTCTCCCCAAATGCAATGCAGTGAATCATAACAGGGTGAAAAAATAACACTCAAGGATTCTGTAAGTGGGGCTTTCTTAGTAAATGATAAAGACCAGTGAAGTTTGTGCAGTCATGGAATATGGCAGAAGGAAGAGCCTGGGAGCACACTAGAAATCACACAGCTGTGGAGCACACTAGAAATCACACAGCTGTGGAGCACACTAGATATCATACGATGTGGAGCACACTAGATATCATACAGCTGTGGAGCACACTCGATATCATACAGCTGTGGCCCTTTAGGCAGAAATTCCCTCTGAAAGTAACATTATTCATCCACTACATAATCTCTCAAGGGAGTAGCACTGCAAATTAGGATCCAATACTGTTAAGTTCTGCTATATCTATCCTAAGGGGACAAGCTAACAATGTGACATATAAGAGCATTGTCACTTCTCCCTGTTCTGGCACAGAAAAGAGTTAATCTCAAAGGACAGCACTCTCAGATGGACACATGATCCTGATGTTCAGTGTGATCTTCTGACTTTACTGGAATGTGTTTGAAGGAACCCCTGAGTATGTTAAATGACCACAGTGCAATTACTTGATAAAACAATTTACCATCTGGCCCACTTCATTTTAATACCTTTGCATCTTTCACCAAACTTATTGCAAAAGAGAGCCATTGCATTTCTTGATCCTCTCATCACCCACCTTAATGATTTCTCATCAATACATTGCATGAGCTAATGATACAAAAATTTTAACAGTGTAAGTGGTCTTGCTAGTGCAACTGGAGAAAATGGTATAAATGCCATGGAATGAGCAAGGGGCCTCTAATCACACACCACCAGTAAGATCGAAATGCAGGGAGTTCTATTCTTAATGCTTCTCAACATAGGTCTTAGAGGTAGGATTCCTAACTATGTCCCATTAAGTAACGAATAAGTTGATTCAGATTGCACTGTATGGTTTTTAAATCCAACTATACTTGTGCTTCAGTGTATATGTTTTTCTCTTCCTTATCTTATGGCAGGAAACATACCCTGACATCCTCTAGAATATTTCTGGATCAATTTTTATGAGAAGATTGCTGATACTTTTTTGATACTTGATTCATTATAAAGTATCATGACCAAAAGCAATTTTGAAGAAAAGGTTTATTTTAGCTTCCCATTAGAAGCAGATTGAATCCACCATGGGGAGATGGTATGGCAATAATTGAATAAGGTATGGAAAGGAGCAAGAAACATGTTCATGCCATTTTCATCCACATATCAGAAGCACAGAGAGGAAACAGGAAGTAGGGGAAGTCTAAAAAAAAAAAACCTCAAAACCTACACTGCAGAGACACTTCCTCCATCAAGGCTCCACTTCCCAAAGGTTCTACAACTTTACCAAGTGGTACCACTGATTGGGGACCAAGTCTTCAAAGAAATGATATATGAAGGACAATTCTCAGTGAAACCACCATGCTTGATGTTAATTGCTTCTAGGATGGTCGTGGGTTTTAAAATGTTGATTAAATTGTTTTGCTGTAGCCTCCACTCTACATTAAAAGGAGCTGTGGAGACTCTTCGTGGCTAAGCACTTTGCTCAATGATGTCCACATGGTGTAATGTCTTCAGCCTTTTCTGTAGCTGTTACCATCCCCTTCCTCCAACAGATAGCACTTAGAGTTGTAAATTAGATGAAAAGGTTATGCCAATCAAGTCATATAATAATATGAATATTGCTTCTTCATCTTACTTTAAGAATGGAATACCTAGGGAACAGATGCAGAGTCCTCCAACAAAATATTGGGTATCTTGGGAAGTCATACAGAGGAGGCTAAGGAAGATTGGAGAAGGCAGAAGGATCCAGGTCACCAAAAGTACACAGCCCACAGAATCAACTGACCAGGAGTCAAATGGGCTCACAGATATCAGGGAGTCTCTATGTGTCTGGCCTAGGTCCTCAGTCTATATATTGCAGTTGTGTAGTTGGTGTACTTGTGATATTCTTGACAGTGGGGCAAGGCCTGTCTCTGATTCTTTCATCTGTCTTTGCCTCTTTACCTCTTACTAGACTGCCTCATGCAGCCTAGAGGTGAGAGTATGGTCCCTGGTCTTATTGTAGCTTGTAATGCTGTATTTGCCTGATGTCTGGGAGTCGTGCTCTTTTCTGAGGGTAGGTGGATATTGGGCAGATCTAGGGAAAAGGGTAGGTAGGAAAAAAGACTCAAGAAAAGGGAGAGAGAGGGGCAAACTGCAGTCAGGATGAAATATATGAGAGAAGAATAAATAAATAGGAAAATGCAATATCTAATAACGCTGTTTGAAATTTGTAGTAAAATAAAGATTGTTGGAAAAAACTGTGTCTTTTAACCACTATATTAGAAAATATGTTCAGTACTTACTACTACTAAGACATTGATCACAGAATTGTGGATATGAAGAGAGAAGACATGTTTTCATTTCCAAATTCATATATGAAAAGATAATTCTGAAATCACGGTGGCATGAACCTGAAGCCTGGAAATGGGTCCTATCCTTATCACAGCAGTGTGATATTGGACAAATTGTTAACTTTGCCAAGCTGTAATTTTACTGTCCAATATAAGAATTAACTACAGATATGTTAGGCTATTATAAACTGATGACACAGAAGACATTGATAATCCAGAGATTGGATTTGTTTGCCAGTGTGTTTTCAATGCAGATGGAAAAGAGAAAATATAGGAAAAGAGGGTAAAGGATCAAAAGGGACATCAGATGGGCAAATTAACCCTGGGGGAAACCTTAAATGGATGGACATTAAGCATGACTTGGGGAGAGTCTCATGTCCTTAGATGAAGGAGAGGAGACTGTACAGGGTGACCCAGATGTAGGAGGAGAGTGAGCCAATAGCTTTTGCTCCACTCTGTGCTGTTGTCTCTGCTTCACTCTGTGCTATTGTCTTTACAGTTCACACCCAGGGGAGCTCAGAAGAAAGAGAGGGGCATTCCCTTCACCAATGGGAAGGTTGAGATAATGGCTGACAGAAAGCACAGTCCATGGGCTATGAGATTGTATTTAGTTATACAGTAGATTAGAGGAGTAGAAGGCAAAGTTTGGTAACTTTAAGTTTGAAAAGAGTACAAACATAAAATGACAGAGTTGAGGCTGTTCAGTAGAGAACCCTTAAAAGGAGGAACAAAGTGTTGAAAAAAGGAATGCCAGAAACAAGCCCTGCAACCATGGAAACTTGCTGTACATCACAGAATTGAAAGCATCAAAAAAATCAAAAAATGAGTGTCTGAGCCTTTCTGAAAACTTCAAGTCTCTGAAAGAAGAAATTGAAGACAGTAATCAGAGATGAAAAAGTCTCCTATGCTCATGGATCAGGAGGATTAACATAGTAAAGATGGACATCTTACCAAAAGCAATCTACATATTCAATGCAAGTCTCATCAAAATGCCAACACAATTCTTAACAGATCTTGAAAGAACAATTTTCAACTTCATTTGGGAAAAAGAAACCTGAATAGCTAAGACAGTCCTATACAATAAAGATATTCTGGAGGTATCTCCATGTCTGATCTCAAGCTGTACTATAGAGCATTAGTAATAAAAACAGCATGGTACTAAGATAGAAATAGGCTGGTTGACCAATGGAATTAAATTAAAGACCCAGAGTAAACCTAGACACTTGATTTTTGACAAAGAAGCCAAATCCATACAATGGAAAAAAGAAAGCATCTTCAACAAATGATGCTGGTCTAACTGGATGTCTACATGTATAAAATGCAAATAGACACATATTTATCACCCTGTGCAAAACTAAAGTCCAAGTGGATTACAGTTCTCAATATAAAACAAGACACACTACATCTGTTAGAAGAAAAAGTGAGGAAGAGCCTTGAGCTCATTAGCATAGGAGACAACTTCCTGAATAGAACACCAACAGCTCAAGCTCTAAAGCCAACAATTAATAAATGAAATCTCATGAAACAAAAAAGCTTCTGTAAGGCAAAGGACACTATCAACAGAACATGACAAACTACACACTAAGAAAAGATTTTTACCAACCCTACATCTGACAAAGGACTACTATCCCAAATATGTAAAGAACTCAAGAAAGTAAACACCAGCAAGCCAAATAATCCAATTAAAAATGGGGACAGAGCTAAATGGAATTCTCAACAGAGGAATATTGAATGGCTGAGGAAAGACTTAAAGAAATGCTCAGTGTCCCTAAGTCACTAGGGAAATGCAAATCAAAATGATTCTTAAATTCCATCTTACACCTACCAGAATGACTAAGATCAAAAAGGGAAGTAACAGGACATGCTGAAGAGGACGTGGAGGGAGGGGAACCCTCCTCCATTGCTAGGGGGAGTGCAAACTTTTAAAATCACTTTGGAAATCAATCTGGTGCTTTCTTAGAAAATTGGGAATAGTTCTGCCTCAAGATCCAGCCATATCACTCCTGGGCATATACCCGAGAGATGCTCCACCATATAACAAGGACATTTACTCAACTATGTTCATAGCTTTATTTTAACAGCCAGAATCTGGAAACAACCCAGATGGCCCTCAACTGAAGAATGGATAAAGAAACTGTGGTACATTGACACAATGAAATGTTACTTAGCTTAAAAACAATCTTGAAATTTTCAAGATGGAACTAGAAAAGATCATCCTGAGTAAGGTAACCCAGACCCAGAAAGACATGCATGGTATATACTACTATAAGGACATTAGCCACATAATACAGGATAACCACACTACAATACACAGACCTAAAGAAGCTAAATAACAAGGAGCACTCTGAGGAGAGTGCCTAATTCTCATTCAGAAGGACAATTACAATAGACACCAGAAGCAGGTGAAGAGAAGGAACAGGAAGGGAGCCTACCATAGACATCCTCTGAAACACTCTACCCAGCAAAGGACCCAAGCAGATTCTGAGACACACAGTCAAACTTCAGGGTGGAGCACAAGGAATCTTATGGAAGAGCCGAGGAACAGAAGGACCTGCAGGGGTCAGGAACTTCACAAGGAGACCAATCGAGCCAAAAATAATCCAGGTGGAGGAGGGAGGTGCTGCACCAACCAAGGACCATGGTGAGGACCTAAACCCTCTGCTCAGATGTAATAGACAGGCAGCACAGTCTCCTTGTAGGCCCCATAATATGGGGAGTAGGGACTACTTCTGACATGGACTCTGGCTCCCACATGTTGATCACTTTGCCCTGGTGGGGCAGCCTTGCCAGGCCACAGAGGAAGAGGATGCAGGCAATCCAGATGAGACTTGAAAGGCTGAGGTCAGATTTTAGGGGAGGAGGGCCCCTCTTTTTGAATACTAGGGGAGGAAGGAGGGCATAGGAGGAAGGGTGGGGGGGACTGGGAAATGATGAGGAAGAGGGCTAAAATTGGGATATAAAGTGAGCAAATTAAATATAAAAAATAAAAGAAAGCTTCAAAAAAATCAAGAAACGAGTGTCTAGGCATTTCTGAAAACTGTTTTCACCAAGGAAGATGGGGGAGTGTTAACATTCAAATCCTACTGTGTAGGGGCTCAGTTTCAGGGGACAGCCATGAATGTAGATCTCTGAAATGTCACAGAGTCCTGTATAGAGTAGGCTAGGAACAAACCATTGGAATTGAGGACTTTGAAGGAGATTAGTATGGTGAAACCCCAGGGGCTTACAGATGGGGTAGACAGGAAGACCATGACATGGAATCCACTCTCACAAACGCCTACAGCATAAATGGAATTCTAAAATTTATATTTAATACAAGTTCACGTAATCAGAAAATGACAAAGAGAAGAGGCAAGCGAGACAGTAGATACGTCCAGTATCACATTCAAAGTCTGTCTATGAATTTTCAGGCCTTGCAGGATGCTAATCATACCAGCCTCCAACAAAGCAGAAGGCCTAGGGACTAAGCCATAGAGTTAGGTATATTTTCAAGGGAACAATGTTCCTAGGCAGCAACCATCATAGCATAGAAAATATTCACAATCTTCTAAACTGAATGTAAGCAGTTACACTATTTCTAACCAACAACGTATTTCTTTATTGTCATAGGCAATAAAAAATTATAGGCCACATTGTGCTACTTGTTAACCAAGTACAAATGAGCATTGAATTCTGTGGTTGCCGTAAGTATTAATGACATGAATATGGGCTTCTTTGTTTCACCTCTAATTAAGAGTCTTGCTACAAAGTATGGAATAGATTCTTGACAGAATATATTTCTTTGCATGTATGGCCTATGTCTAAGAGTCCTGGCTCCATGGCACATCATGTTTTGCATTTAAAATTAAAATATACATTTATATGATAAAGCGTTTTCTCTCTGGTGTCCCCACAAGCTGCTTCTCATTGAGTTAAGTACTTCTTCTGGGAACTGAGAATCCATTGGTTTCAAAAGAAGACCAGCACGTATATGAGAGTTGTAGACCATATTGAAAAATGAAAAATTGGACTCTCATCACTCTTCCCGAGAGGGAAAGGCTGTACTTAGCAGAGCCAAGGGGGAAAAACTACCAATGAAAAATACAGAAACCAGGAGCAGCAGGTAGAAGAATTAGTCATAGTTGTTCTGAAATACAAAAATTTACCTCCAATATTCTGCCAAAAAACACTGAATGATTTAATACAACATGTTATTTTAGCTTCACAAAGTATGGGTTTCTGAGACTTGCTTCCCTTTTTGCATCTTTTTTTAAGCTTCTTAGTTGGTTCCAGTTTCTCCCGCATATTTGTAGGGATCACATTTAGAGGCCCATGCCAGCATTTACCCACATGAGTCCTATTGACCTTGGTCAGAGCCACAGGGCAAAATCTCTACTCCCTGCTATAAAATGAAGTTGCTATTTGCAGCCGTATTTTCATCTGGTTTTGCTATCCCACATATGAAAATAATTTCTCTGGAAGGATTGATTTACTTCTATTAATTATTATTCAAAAATATACCCTGAGAAACAATTGTAGCCAAATACCAACAAATGAAAACAGATGGTAGTATAATCTAAAAAGAAGAATTTGGCCCAGGAGGGTAAGAGAAAAATATGTAATACAAACAGAATCTTCCTTAATTGCCTTCAGAAAGTCAACATGCAAAGCACTTCTTCTTTTTTTATACTGCTCCTAGTTTAAGAATGTTATATTCAAAATGTAGGATATATAAATTTATCTAAAATTAGATAGTAAAAAAGAAATTTATGTTTCCTTGATCACAGTTTTTAGTTCCCTGTTAACAAGCTAAACTCAGGAGAATTTACTAAGTGATTTGGGAAACGGTAACATCTGAGTGATAAAAGTAAGTTTGAGAATTGGCTTGTTGCTTTTAAACTGAATTACTCATTAAAAGTTTTCCTTAGTATCGGGAGTTCAGAACAGTGTTAGAATGCCTACACAGCATACCTGAAGTCCCTGGGTTCAATTCTCAGCACCGCTTAGTCATTAGGAAGCTGACAACTGTGGAGGATGTGTTCGGCTCATCTGTGTGTCCTCTGTCACAAAGACCAAGACAACTGGCTGACCTCATCTGCTCCCTTAAACAGCACATGTGGAAAGTTACAAGTGCTCTATCTGATGACAGGACTTTTCATATCATGTGAGGAGGGGCTTCCTTTGTTCTCACTAAGACCCACTAAAAAGGGCCCTGGAATGAGGGAGTGCTCTGGAAAAGGAGTCTTCCCCTGTGAAAAGTAAAAATGTGAGGTCAAGTTCACCAGATTTTAATCATTCCCAAGTTCTCTGCCCAAAAAGCAAAGTTCAAGATCCCAATGAGAGAATGCACTTAACAACACACACACACTCAAGATCCCAATGAGAGAATGCACTTAACACACACACACACACACACACACACACACACACCACGCCAGCCCCTCAGCACAGATTCCCCTCCACACTGAGCACCAGATGGAAACTTGAAACACTTGAAAAGGTGTTAGAATGGAATCAAACATCAAAGCTAAAGTGATTTTTACAAACAACACTCAGAATAACTAAATTTTCAAATCACTTTTGGCATATTTCTTTGGTCTCCTTCATTCATTTTGCCAGAAGTCACTGATTTAAAAGGTTATGTGAATGTATATATTTTCCAATGTATCATTTATAGAGAAAGTGCTAATGTAAATAAATCTTTGGAAAAACTAGGTTGCTATAATTAAAGCACAAATGTGGGTGTGCAGGAAATATTGTTCTTTTAGTTTAATACTGTCTTAAAAAGTTATTTACATGCATTTCAAATAAAAATATTTGTATGCATTAAATATTATAGCCATCCAATTCTCTCAGTATTGTACAAAGACATAACATTAACTAACTGTCATGTTGTCCTAAGTACAAAACTATAGGGAATGGCTGTTCTCTCCTGTCTTTACAATATTGTGTGTGTGTGTGTGTTTGTGTACATATGTATATGTGTATATATGTGTGTGTGTGTGTGTTTGTGTACATATGTATATGTGTATATGTGTGTGTGTGTGTATGTGTGTGTGTGCATATGTATATGTGTATGTATGTGTGTGTGTGTTTGTGTACATATGTATATGTGTATATGTGTGTGTGTGTGTGTGTGTATGTGTGTGTGTGCATATGTATATGTGTATGTATGTGTGTGTGTGTTTGTGTACATATGTATATGTGTATATATGTGTGTGTGTGTGCATATGTATATGTGTATATGTGTGTGTGTGTGTTTGTGTACATATGTATATGTGTATATGTTGTGTGTGTGTGTGTGTGTGTGTGTGTGTGTGCGTATGTGTTGTACTGATGTGTGCAGGTGAACCTCCAATAAACACTAGTGCAGATTCCAGAGTGAGACATTGCCTTCCTCTGCCTTATTGCCCTGAAAAGGGCTTTCTGGCTAGGCTGTCCAGAAAACTCTCAAGCTCCACCTGCCTCTCTCTGTTCCTTAGTGCTGGGCTTGGTTAAAGATGCCAAAGGCCTGCCTGGCATGTTGGGTAAAAGCTGAGGATATGAACTCAAGTCTACATGCTTGACCCACTGAGCCATCTCCACAGTCTAGATATTTTAATGTTAATACACCAGAGTCTGGCCTGGCTTCCTGTGTTGACTGTTGGCATAACAGATAATTGTTTCAAACTTATAAGAACTTCTGCCTGAAGACTACATTACTATTGTATTGCGTACTGGGTTGGGTCAGGTCCTCAAGGGGTACGCAAATTCATTCTATGTGACAGACGAAGATTGTACGCCAGGAAAGAGGATGGCTTACTCAGACAGAGAACTGAAGTGACACCTGGAGAAAGAGGGAGCCGATGACAGTGTATGGCAGCCAGATCTGAGGCCAGGGGTCTGAAAGTATCAGTTTCCTCGCCACTCCTCTCCAAGTGAACTTAGCAGAAATCTTAAAGGCCCAAAGAGAGAGTAATGGCTGCAAGAGGACGCCAAGAGGGCAATCAACCTAGAGCTAAAGTAGTCCCTTCGTATAGTTGCAATACTTGGCAAGGAAGGCAAGAATCAATCCTTATTTTTTTCCAGACAGGGTTTCTCTGTGTAGCCCTTGGCTGTCCTTGACTTACTTTGTAGACCAGGCTAGCCTCAAACTCACAGAGATCCACCTGTCTCTGCCTCCTATAGTGCTGGGCACAACAGGCAACCACCACACCCAGCAGATCTGCCCCTCTTTTCTAAATCAACCCATGTTTCCCCTGACCCTCTTTCACTGCTCTTCTCCAGTAATTTGAATTGTTAAGTGGACTAAATACAAGTTACTTATTTCCTTTGCCGCCAGACATTCTACCTGAAATGCAGGTTGATCTTGCACATCCCTTCATCCCTCATTTGATAGGATTTATCCTTGAGTGTTCTGCTCCGCTCAGTCAGTGTGAAGTGCTTGCCATCAGGTATTTATGTAGCAATTTCAAAGAGCTTTTAAAGGCTAAAAGCTTATAATATCCAACAAACTACTAAAAATGACATGCGATTCTAAGACTGCTGGACAGAGGACCTCACCAGCCTATGCAGTTTTCATTTCCTGACCAAGGGCTTCAAAGTGCTTTCAGAGCATGAGTAACAGCACAACCTATGAACAACACACGGGGAGCATGGTCAACCATCTTAATTTGAAAACATTGCACACATATTTATTAACCACCTACTATGTGTTTGGTCTGATGCCACTGCAAGCCAGGTAACTACTTCTTCACTTATAAATACAAAAGTAAAGCCTCAAATTGACATTTGCTCCTCCCGAAGGTTTATTTGGTCTTCCATGTTCCCCTATCCTGAGCTAGTTCACCTTATGATTTGGCCATATTTGTATCGGCGTTGTCTCACTAAGCCCACTGGCTTATAATTGTTTAATTAATCCCCTCCTATAATAACAACAAAATATTCTTGAAGTCAAAAGCAGTGTTTTATTTTACGTCACTGTGCAGCTAATTCCTCTGAACTGAAACTTTCCTCCTAGAGAGGGACTCATAATTGTCAAGAAGCTCACACTGCTTGGCAAGGTTCACAAAGTTCAGGAAACTTAAAATGTTCACAAATCCCTCCTTATGGTGAAATATATGGCTCTTCAGTTGAGCTGCAAGTTGGGCTAGGAGATAAAACAAACAAACAAACAAAAAAGTCTTGGGCTTCTGTGAGTTGTCACTCATGACAGGATGGGATTTTCAGTGATGTAACTGTCCAAGAGTCCTTGTAACTGACCATGCCCCAGTAAACTTATTGGTTCACCAAGACAGATGTGAGCAAAATCATTTCTTTGGCCTGTGGTGGGAGCCTTCTCTGTTTCTTCACATTTTCCAGGAAAATGTATGCATTTCTGTGGTGTGATAAAATACATTGTCATGAAACAAATTAGCAGAGAAAGGACATATTTTAGTTGACAATTCCAGTCTACACCATCACTTCAAGAAACTAACAGTGGTAGGAACTTAAGACAGTCACACTGCATCCATAGCCAAGAATGGAAAGAAGTTCAAAACTCTGAAGAAAGAGATTGAAGATGACCTGAGAAGATGGCATGATCTTCCTTGCTCATGGATCGGGAGAATTAACATAGTAAAAATGGCCATCCTACCAAAAGCAATCTACAGATTCAATGCAATCCCTATCAAAATACCTACACAATTTTTAAAGACATTGAAAGTTCAATTCTGAACTTCATATGGAAAAACAAAAAAACCCAGAATAGCTAAAACAATCTTGTACAATAAAAGGTGCTCTGGAGGAATCTCCATACCTGATCTCAAACTGTACTATAAAGCAATAGTAATTAAAACAGCATGGTCCTGGCACAGCAACAGGCTGGTGGATCAGTAAGAATCGAATCGAAGACCCAGATATGAATCCACACATATATGGTCACTTGATTTTTAAACAAAGAAACCAAATCCATTCAATAGAAAAAGGATAGCATCTTCAACAAATGGTGCTGGTCTAACTGGAGGTCTATGTGTAAAAAAATGCAACTGGACCCATATTTGTCACTTTGCACAAAACTCAAATCCAAGTGGATTTAAGACCTCAACATAAAACCAGAGACACTAAGTCACTTAGAAGAAAAAGTGGGGAGAGCCTGGAACATATTGGCACAGGAGACAACTTCCTGAACAGAACACCAACGGCCCAGGCCTTAATGTCAACTATTATAATGGGGACCTCATGAGGCTGAGAAGCGTCTGTAAGGCAGGAGACACTGTCAAGAGAACAAAGAGACAGCCTACAGACTGGGAAAAGATCTTCGCCAACCCTACATCTGACAAAGGTCTAATATCCAAATATATAAAGAACTCAAGAAATTAAACACCACCAAACCAAATAACCCAATTGAGAAATGGGGCTTGGAACTAAACAGACAATTCTCAACAGAGGAATATCAAATGGCTGAGAAACACTTAAAGAAATGCTCAACCTCCTTAGTCATCAGGGAAATGCAATCAAAACACTCTGAGATTCCATCTTACAACCATCAAAATGGCTAAGATCAAAAATTTAAGCAACGCCACACGCTGGCGAGGATGTGGGGAGAGAGGAACACTCCTTCATTGCTGGTGGAAATGCAAACTAGTACAGCCACTTTGGAAATCTATCTGGTGCTATCTCAGAAAAATGGGAATAGGGCTTCCTCAAGACCCAGCTATTCCACTCCTTGGAATATACCCAGAAGATGCCCCAGCACACAACAAGAAATTTGCTCAACCATATTCATAGCAGCCTTATTCATAATAGCCAGAACATGGAAACAGCCTAAGTGTCCATCAGTAGAAGAATGGATAAGAAAACTGTGGTACATATACACTATGGAATACTACTCAGCTATTAAAAACAAGGAATTCCCGAAATTTGTGGATAAATGGATTGAGCTAGAAATGATCATAATGAGTGAGTTAACCCAGAAGCAGAAAGAATCAAATGGTATATACTCACTTATATCTGCATACCTAGCCCAAGGGGCATGTCCCATGAAAGCCTTCACTTACCAGGAAACTGGGACAGAGGGGAGACATCCTATTGGGACTCTAAATGAGAGAAGCATGGGAGAATAGCCAAAGTAGAAGGATCCAGAGGGTCCTAGAAACCTACAAGTAAAACATTATGATAGACAGATTTGGGCCCAGGGGTCCCGCTCAAACTAAGGCACCAGCCAAGGACAATACAGGTGTAAACTTTAAACCCCTACACAGATCTAGCCATGGTCAGAACATTCTCCACAGCTTAGTGGAGAGTGGGATAGGACTTCTCACGTACTCTGGTGCCCCACATTTGACCATGTCCCTGGAGGGGGAGATCTGGTGGCACTCAGAGGGAGGACAGCAGGTTACCAAGAAGAAGACTTGATACCCTATGAGCATATACACGGGGAGGTAATCCCCCTCAGGAACAGTCATAGGGGAGGGGAGTAATGGGAAAATGGGAAGGAGGGAAGAATGGGGAGGATACAAGGGATGGGATAAACATTGAGATGTAACAAGAATAAATTAATAAAATAATTTTTTTAATGGAAAGAAGTGAAGGGATGTATGTTTGCTTGTGCTCAGCCTGCCCTCTCATCCTTATACAGTCCAATTAATTATGTGTGCTGTGCACTTCAGCATGCTTTTATAAATGGACCTAAGTAACACATTCACATGAGAAATGTAATACTAATAAATTTTACACGGTTTTGCTTTCTTTTTAGAGTAAGAGTTAACACAGGGTGACTTATTGGAAAGTGGACAGTCTGGGACGCTGTTGTTGTTTACCAAATTATAATTTAAAACTTGTCCCTAATCACCAAAACTTTGTAAAAGCTTGCTTCCACTCTCACAAACTAAATTACCTGAGATAATTAACTCTATCATTTGCATATTCAGCCCATGGCTATTTAAAAGCTACTTCAGTCATTATGTGGCTTTTCCATTTGGTTTAACACGAAATCCCAAGATAGCTTTAAAGTTATTTGGAGCTGTTCTCTTCAGCATAACTGTGAGTTCATTTATGGAAGTGAGATTTTTGTTGTTGTTGTTCTGTTTTGAAAATATTTTTCTCAGAAAACCGAGAGTTGATCAGTAGGAACAGAGTGATGACCAACAGTCTCTTAAAGAGCCCGGGGCGGGGGGGGGGGGGAGGCAGGGGGAAGAGAAAAAGCCCAGGAATTTGGCCCAGGTGTTGTTGGAAAGGGTGACTAACAGCTGAAAAAAATGAAAATACCAGTTGTAACCCCAGCCTCCATGTGTCTGTTTGTTGTAATCCTGGGGGTAGAGCCAACGGTCTCACATATCCTGAGCAAGTGCTTCTTCGCTGAGCTACAGTCCCAGACTCTTATTTTATTTCCTTTTACTTGAGACAGACTCTAATTAATTTGACCAGTGTGGTCTTGAACTCATTCTTTTCCAAGATGGCTTTGAATTTATGATCAAATTTCTGCCTTTGAGGATTCTGGATACTTGAGATTACAAGCCTACCACCAACAGGTCTGGTCTGTGTGTTCGGCTTTTGAGACAAGGTCTCCACATGTTGCCAAAGTTGGCCTCAGAATATGTCAGCTCTTGCTCAGTTCCAAGCCTCATATTTCACCCAGGTAATGGACAGACCTTTACCATTGCCCACTATGGATTCTTAGCATCACCCACCAAGTATTCTTAATATAACCAACCAGAGTGCTCTTAACATGGTCTAGAAGATGTTTTTAACACGGCCTACCACTGTTTTCAACATGGCCTACCAGATAGATGATCTTAATATGACCTACCAAGTTTATTAGCATGGCCTGCTGGGTATTCAGTAACCAGGCCCCAAGTCTTTCTCATTCACATTTATTTAGTCACTTACCTTCAGACATATAGTATCTCAGCTATTCCTCAGATGTCCAGGACCCTACCCTCTCTCACAATTTTTTTTGTGTGGCACTAAATCCTTCAGCAGTTCTTTCTCTGATATGTTGACCCCCACTACTCTCCTTAAAACATGATCCAGCTCCAGACTCCAAGATTTCCATCTCAGTCTTCCCATGAGCACCCTTCTTTCCTGTTATCACCCAATTCACTCAACTATTATGTCTCTTCTTCTGGCAGAACCTAAATGTCCAGAGCATGTGTTTGCGGTCACTTTTTACCATCTTTAATCTACAGCAGTCAGCCATTCTCAGCTCACAGTGGGCACTCAGAACATATGTCTTAACCCTGACAAGAATGAAATACAGCTCAAACTGCAGAGTGACGGAGTAAGGAGTATTACTAATTGATTAATTTATAAGTCAGTACATCTAGTACCGTGTTAAAAATTGAGAAATATAACAACCCAGGAAGGGTGTTTGTCAGACGCATCTGTGACAGCTTGGACTTTTGAAAAACTTGTCGATACTATTTTGTAAAGTTCAAAATCATGCCATACAAAATAATAATTTTATATAAATATAGGACCTTACATTTTTCTTATGTGTATAAAGTGACTCACATAAGAATCTTTATAAGCACATAAATAATAATGATAAAATATAAAAGCTAGACCAGATGCTATGTGCTTGATGGTGTTACAGCTGCTTCAGCAACTACTACAAAGCAGTTCTTAAAAATCCAGCAAAACTATCTGAAACCATAGGTGCATCTTGAAACATAAAGTTAAGTACAAAGATTCATAAAACTATATAAAATGTGAAGCTATTTTTATAAATTTCAGGATAAGCAACATTAGCTTGTATGTTGGCTTGTGCACACATACTGTTGACAAGTCATTCTCTATATAAATAATACTATGTTACACGTATGAATAAACATGTATGTAAGCATTTCTGTGGATATGTAATGAAACAATTGCTCCAGTTTGGTGTGAAGGCAGAATACTTTGTTATATGCATAATAAATATATAACTGTGTACTTAGCTACTGAAATATTGGAATTAAAAAAATGAAGGGAAAGAACTGCAATGCCCATAGCACTGTTTTGTTACTTTGGAAACAAGTGTTTAAGCGCTAATGACATAAACGGTTGGATATTCAGTTTTCTTTTTAAAGTTCTCAGACCTTTGGCACCCAGATTTATGTCCATTGATTTATCTCAATTCTGTGGCTTAGAAAATAGACTATTTTAAAGATTTTTTTTAAATGTATGAAAGAAGCATCTCAGTTCGTCCTTTGAGAACCAAATTTAGAGACTGGTTTTGATATCTTTCACCTTAAATGATAGGTGGATTGTTGAGACACAGCTGAAAGGGGGGAGAAAAAGTATGAGGAAGAGGTATTGTGTCTGGCCTCCTCATCCATATCACACACATCCTTACAAACAACCCAATTGTGTCGATTTTCACATTTTTCCCAATGAAACACAACCTGATATTTACACTTGGTCTTCCTCTCTGATTTACCCCAGTTGCCTGGATGCAGCTAAGAATGTGGATAAAGTGATGTGTGGCCTCAAAGTTTTAGGAGGCATTTTCTTCTACTGGGCACACAAAATGTTTGGAATGAGGTTCTGATAAAAAGTGTGCTTAATTCCATTGCATGACACATTTTGATATATTCTTAATGTATTCCTTTTCCTAACAGCTCTCCTCCAAAGTGGAGGAAAAGCAGAATGAGCAACAGTTGGTGTTGGACGGACACCGAGTTCCTGTTTTTAAATCTCCGCAAAATTCAGCAGAGCAATCTAAAAGAGCAAGTGCCATGGCTGCTTTCTTAAAAGAAACTATGCCTTCTCGGCAGCTTCACTTACTAGACTCAACATATGCAAATTACACAGCACCCCAATTTGATTACAGCTAGTTTCAAAACTGGTTAATACACAAGTATTAGATCTATCCGTTTTTTCATTAAATGTAGATCCTCACTAGTCAACACTTCTTTTGAAATTATTTAAAAGTTTTGTATTCAGCATCAAGATTTAAATATTTAAAATGCTTAAAGAGCCTATTCAGCAATATTCTGTGAATCAACCATGGTTTTATTATTTCATTTTGACATATTTTTATGTTAAGCCTTTGCCCTGACTTTCATAAGTACTTTAGAAATAACCAGCAAATGTGAATTTGTCTTGTCATTAGATGTCAAATAATTTTATGTCCTGAGGATGTAAACTGAAAAGGTCTCTGCTTTGCTTAGCCATATTTGTACTCAAATGCAAAGTTACTAAAATTAATTCTCGTTCTCCATAACTGCATATTGTGATTCACGTTGATCTCTTTTTATGAAGTCATTTTTATCTGAGATGTAAAACAATGACTGTGTGTGTGTGTGTGTGTGTGTGAGAGAGAGAGAGAGAGAGAGAGAGAGAGAGAGAGAGAGAGAGAGAGAGAGAGAGAGAGAGAGAGGTCTTAGATTTGTATTCAAGAAGAGAAGCTAAAGTAATTTCAGAGCATTAAACTCAGATTAAAAACTTCCTATATCTGGAAATTTCTTTTCAAAGGAGTTTCGCTTTCATGTTTGCCCAAGGCTGACTTCTCAACAAATTTCCCCCCATGACTTTCCACATGGGAGATCGCCAGTGTTTGTCTTTGACATTTTACCATATTCATCTGACCCACTGCCGCTCAAGGACACTGTCTTTTGCCCACAACTAAGCCTTAGCAGTGTTTGTTCTTTAAAGCATACAGACTGACTTCCATTCAGTCACACAGGACACACCTTTCCCCTGTCATGTCCTTGGGGAAAAGGCACTCTGTCTCTTCACTGCCTTTTTAATCCTCTGAGAAATCATTTGTTAGAGGATGAGTTTTGAACATTGTTCTTCTGGGTCAAAACTCAAGGGTTTTTAACACTTAACATGGGAAGAACCCCACTCAGTCTTACAAATAAAATAAAATAATGGAAAGCTTAGTTTAAAAGCCCAGAGGGAAAACAAGGAACTCAGATAATGGAAAAGCCAGAGCAGTAAGAAATAAAGGGAAACCCCAGAGAGGAATCATAGTAAAGAGAAGGGTGTGTTGCCATTCGCAGAATATATACATTTTCTTTTACATATCAAAATATTAAGTCCTTTGATATGTTCCCAAAATATGGAATTCAAATTGACTCTTCCTCCCAAGTTCAGGCATTGGCACTCCACCAGCTTCCGCCCCTAGGTAACATTAGCTATCGAGGCACTTGGCCTTTCTTTTCACAGCATGCAGGAGTCACAACACAGACATCTCTGCCCTAAAACAAATGGATACTGAACTCTGAATAAAACATGCCTCATTCATCTCCATCCTGTCCTCTTTCTTGGCCTGTGTTCTACAGGCCCCCAGGCATTCTGCATCCCAGGTTAAAAGGAGGATGGACCAAGGAGGATGACTGAAAGCACCAATTCACTAATGGAAAACTTAATACTCTTGCTACCTGGAGTTCTTTCCAGGACCACAACTCACTTCTGAAACTACGTTTTCTGGATTTAATCATATAACTGATGTTTCTGAAATATTTTGTTTTATTTCCTGAGCAAAACCTGCCAACTAAAATGGCTTATTTCTAAAGAAAATGTGGAAAGGTCTTAGTCAAGTATAGGATGCTCCATTTGGACTTCTAAAAGGCCATTACATAGCCACAGTTCTTACATACCTGTTTTCTTGCTCCTACACACGGAGCACACTTGGTAGGGTGGGAAATTTGTCCCATTTTCCAAATCAGCTGTAGTCACTTACTAAATGACATGTAAAGTCACTGGCACAACTGACAAGAGACAAAGGTCTCCTAATGTTTCATTTGGAAACATTTATGAATGTAACTAGCAAAGCTTGTTAATTAAGCCCTTGTTATAGGCCAGATGCTTCCCATTGCCCTGTGGTGCCCTCTGTCCCATCCCCAGCTACACATAAACAAATGATGAGCCACCTCTAAATACTACACAGAAACATTAAAGTTTACAATCGGATAGCCACACTACTGCAATGGAAACTGAAGCTGGCCCTGTTGTTGACTTATTTACCCTATTGTCTGTCCATTTTTATGGCTCTGTTTGACAACATAATAAATTCCATTTTAATTCACTAAACCATCAGGTTCACAAGTACAGAAACATCCCACATTTAAAAATCATCATTTCAGCTCCTACCAAAATGTCTAGAAATGTAGCCACTGAGCTGCATTCCAGGGGATAAGCCAGTGGTGCCTCTCTGCCCACCAACACCCACTCACTAAGCCAGTGGTGCCTCTCTGCCCACTGACACCTGCCCACTATAGTCAGCATGAGTCAGCTCTACCTTAAGATGCTATTCAGCGCTGTTAGAGAGAGGAGACAAGCGCTGTCAGTCCCTTCTCTGCAGCGTCTCTCAGCACCTTACTAAGCTTCTGCACTGACCTCTTGCGCCTTCTGTGATGCTAAATCTTAATGACAGAAGCATTTACTGTATATGAATATTTATATTGTATTTAATCCTGATATATTTAGAACTTTTTTTTTTTTTTTTTTTTTTTTTTTTTTGGATTTTTGAGACAGTTTCTCTTATACCTTGGCTGTCCTTGAATCACTTGTAAACCAGGCTGGACTTCCATCTCAGGGATCCACCTGCCTCTGCCTCCCTGAGTGCTGGGATTACAGGTGTGCGCCACCACACCTGGTTTAATCACACACACGGCTATAGTCCACGTTATAATATCTCTTAATCTGACTTGTTACTCATTAAAATCACTTGTCAGGGTTAAATCACTTGGAATCTGTATTTTGCTAACTCTAATATTAAATACTATCTCTTAAAAAGGAAAAAAATTTCAAATTAAAAGTTTCAAGACAAAACCTTCTTGCTTGAGTGTCTACCTATTCATTTCACACTCTTGAAAATACACACATGTAAAAAAAACTATCAAATTTGCTTTCAAAGGAAAAACCATCATTGGACATTTATTAAGGATGAGTGAGGCAGAGTTTAGCGGACTAAAGGACAGAGATCATGACTGTCCTTCCTCTGTGAGAGGCTTACAGCAGGACAGGAAAGGGCTGCCACGCCAGGCCCTGCGTTCTATAGGCTCTCTTGGTTTATCATAATCGGGTGACTAGTTCTCACAAACAAAATCAAGGAGAAATCATGCATCAAAGGAAAGAAAGATAGAGAACTCCTTCAATATGGACACTCTCTGCAAATCAAAAAGAAACAAAGTGGATTTTTTATGAAATAAATATATATTTGATTCAGCCATTAGAATTTTCTAGTTGCTTCTTTACAGCAGTTTGTATTGTCTTAAGTGCTAAAAATAGTCATTGTAAAATAAAATTATGCAAGATGTTCACTGATTGAGTCTGGAAGCAAATAACAAATTATCTGAATTCTATTCTTATGTATTTATTTATATATCTATTATATATTATTTATATATTGATCCTAGGGAGGACTCAAGCATAGTGACCATCCTCAAGAATAAAGATGATCCACATTTCCACTGTATCTCTCCTGTTAGCTTCCAAAGGCATGTGTTTTTCAAATATGGAATCTCTGGGGGAGATTTCAATAGTATTGTCAAACTTGGTTACTAAGAACAGCAAAACAAACTCGTGTAGTAAGTGTAGGTCAAAAGATATTTGGAATTAAAGATCTTTTAGCTGTAGCTCAGCTGGTAAAGGGCCTTCAGCATTTACAAATCCCTGGGTTCAGTCCACCAACCCTGCATAAAGCAGATGTGGTCGCAGACACCTACGATCTCAGTGCTCCAGGGTGGAGACTGGGAAATAAATAGCAAGTTCAAGGTCACCCTTCAAGGTCACCCTTGCCTACACAGACCTTCCGAGGGCACCTTGGGCTACATGAAACACTGTCTCCAGAAGAAAATCTTTCAAAGTGATGAGGAAACTTGGAAAAAGCTTCTTACTTGTTGATTCTGGGCTCTTCTGGGGAAATAATTACAGGACCCTTGATACTCCAAAAGTAGGTCCATTCCATAGTTAGTGGGACAGGTCTCTGAGGCCAGCAGTGATGCCAGCATGCTGAGACACTCAGTGGTACTATGAACACAATAAGCAACCAAAGGTGTTTACTGTGTGCGGTGCTGTGTGGATGCTTTTTGGATAACACTGTTCACAAACACAGTTTTGAAGGACAGAAAGACACTTCGGCCTCTGCAACCCTTAGAAACAGCTCCAACAAAAGCAAAGTGCACTTGCTGGTAAGAAAATAACTGCATCTAATATACTAACAGGATTCCTTTATAATTCCCTTCTCGTGCTTAAAGAAAGCTTCTCACGGGCCCTGTCAAAAGGAGGGTCTCTTTAGACAATTTGCACAGGGTGCTTATGTCTAAAACTCTTACAGATGAAAAAAGCCTCATGAAGACATGGTCCTTAAAAGGAGCAGGTTGACTGCCTTTGCCTACTGTGAACATGAGAAACGGATTTAGAATTCAATCTATTATAGTTCCTTGAAAGAATTCTCTTTTCCTTGTATGAAATAGCACAAAAACTCGTTAGGAATAGCTGAATATAAAGTAGGAATTAAAAGGGATATCCCATTCTTTTCAGATTTAGCTTAAATACATTTATGTATACAAGTTTGAGCAATATTTTTAGAATTAATCCATAGTAATGGAATAGCGTGGAAAGCCACACGGAAAGCTCTAATTTGGGAGTGGGAGAGAAGGGAGGGCTCTGTGGGTAGCACGTCTTCTGGCATTGGCTCTTCCTGCTGGGAGGGGCTGTTCCCACTGTAGTTGCTGTAAATACAAATTTAGAGGATTCCTCTCTCCTTGTCTTACTAGGTGAAAGCTCAGGCCCTACAGAGGAGAGTTTCTTGGCACATTATGAGTAATTAGCCACTGAGATTTTCCAGACGGAGCCCCTTTAATTATCTTCTCTTTTCTAAACATCCAGTTTTCGCATTTCTGCCCGTAGCTGCCAGGCCAACCTCCGTCTCGGTGAACAGTGGAATCTAGTAGTTGGCATCCACGGCATCAGTGAGCAATGACTTCAGACCTTCCTCTCTAGCCCCAAAATCTCTGCAGAAGCCCAAGCAGGCCCGGCTGAGGCCTGCCAATGTGACGTTTGCTTAACTTCTCAGATGTAGGCTGACAGAAATCAAACCAACCCCTGAAAACAAAATAAGAAGAAGAAAAAAAAAAAAAAAAAGCCTCTCTCCCCTCTCACCAAGAGCATGTCACAGCCATTTCTCTTTCTTGCCCCTCTGTCTGTCTATATCAGAACTAGGCTTGCCCTTATCTGTGGGCATCAGCACAGCCCTGGCCATTACTTCTATCACAGCAATAAGAAGTCTTCCTAACTGCCCCGCCCCAGCATCGTCTCTGGTTTGCACACTTCACCTTCTGCCCTCAGGACTTGCTTCTTGCTGCTTTTCTGATGCAGAGCACTGTCTCCATGCCATGGCAGGGAAGGGGCCTTCCCCAAGACTTGGGCAGCTAACAATTGCTGGAAGAGTGATCTCTTTCCTCCCTGAAACAGCCGCATGTAGGCTATATGTTCTCCTGTGAGTGACCCGTTAGCAGCCCTACCCAAAAATCTTCACTTTCTCCAAGCTGCACTCAAGAGGAGCCATTGTGTCCATCTGTCTAAGATGAAGAGATGTTTGTTTGTCTCCACAGAAAAGTTCATCCACTCTCAATCATGCAAAGCTGGCTCGTTTCACTGCATCTTAAATGTACAAACCTAGTTCTTTCTCTACCACTTTACTGTTAGTCCAAATCCATGGAACTGTCTTTACCCCAGTCTCTGGGTGACTGGCTTCCTCATTTCATCCATAGATGCTCCGATGCTACCTCTTCTAATGGATTTCCTTTAACCATGCTTCCAAGCAAAGAGTCATTGTGTCCCCTTACTTTTTTTTTTTTTTTTAATGTAACTGGGCTCTACTCAAAGTAATATTACTTAATTTTACCAACTTTTGATTTAGGTCCCTGCTAGAATGTAGGTAGCTTGTCTTCCTATGCTCTGTCTCCAGTAACAAGAACAATAGGTAGCATATAGAAGACAAAAACGAACAAAATAGTACATTAAAAAATTAAAGAAAATGTGTTATGTTGTCTAAGATCTTAGGGGACGCTACATGACTAACTTTCCCAGCCCAGCTTTTGTCTCATCACCTCTTTACCTCGGTAAATAATGTGTGTCTGGCTTTGTATCTGCATGTGTGCATGTGGTTATTTTTGTATGTGTCTATGGGTGTATTCTTTGTGAATATGTGCATGCATGTATGTAAATGTGTATGAATGTTTCTGTATTTGTGTGTGAATACATACATGGGTGTGTATGTGTGTATTGCATTTGTGTGTGTGTGTGCGTGTGAGTGCACATGTGAGTGCTCACATGTGCAAGCTCTAAGAAGGCAGCTTTGTGTCTAAGGATCTCCAGGAGTCCAAATCAAGAATTGCAAATAGTGATCATGATTTATTCTAATGCCAGTGAAAACGGATTTCTCTCCTTTCCGCTAAAGTTCAAGTTTCCAGGAAAACTAATCACCAATGTTTGTTCAGGCTGCTGATTTACATAGAGAAACTGAGACATGCATCTTCAACTAGATAGATAGATAACAATACTACATTTTATTTTTCAAGACTGGAACTCAAAAGTCTTGAAGTGACTTTCTGGAGTAAGCAAAAGAAAGTAACTATTAACCTAACACGGGAAACCCACTGGCCACAGTTAGAGTGCATACTTCTCAAATACAGCACACACATGGACTTGTAGATGCCAGCATCTCCTTACAAAACTGAAAAGACAGAAAGGAGTTCTAAAAGAATACACAAAGCGTGTTCTGACTGTGTGTGTGCTTTGTTCATAAACAACAGAACGGAGTGCACAGAAAGAGCCAACTGTGCCTACAGAGAACACATTATTTTATGTACTAAGGGCTTTTCAGTATCCTTGTCCAACTTTGTTTTCTCAGATGGGAAGGGAGTGGAATATTCAATTACTTTTTAATGTTCAAAAATCAGTCTCAGTAAAATGAAATCAGTGCGGTCACCATGAGCCCTCTTCACATAGGCACTTTGTTATTTGCCTCCCCATCCCAGTAACTTTAGCTTGAACATTGTGTATGAAGCATAACCTTTGGTGGTGACTGACTGCAATGATTCTGAGGAGAAGTAAAAAAAAAAATGAATACTTTTATCTGTAAGCATTAAAACGACACCAAGCCAAACCACCATGCATTACCCAGAACTGTCCTCCCTCTGAACTCATGTGTCGATAGTGATCCGGAACTGTTGGAGCCAGTCTATGCTGTAAAAGTCCACACATATGTTCCTTAACTTTCTTGGTTGTGTGCAAACATGCTCACCAGAAGATGACAGTATCACAAGTCGAGCATGCATCGAATGGATTTTACCTAATGAACACCACAGCTCAGCAACGCCACACCCTGTACAATATTAGTTGTTCCCCCAGTGATGGTGTGGTGAGCTGCGAGGTGCAGTTGCTGATAGTATAGAGTGTCACAGAGCTACCATAAAACACATATCACTAGCCTGTAGGATAAGAAAAACTCCAAATTTGAATTGCAGGGTCTACTAAATGCATCCTGCTTTCCATGGCTGTATATTCAGAAGGCCGTTATGAAAACCCTGAGAGGGTTGTCTGTCTGTCTATACAGATGCTGTGGACTATAACACAAGTGTGTTCAACTTCTCACAAAATTCATGTACATTCATATCACAATAGATAAATTATGGCCAAAATATTGCTCATGGTTAGGTATCCAAAAATGTGTACTCCGCATTCACAGGATTTAACTCTTATGGCACAAGCTCTCTTTCTTTCAGGAATCAGTAGTGTTTTCTCAACATGCCTGGTGAGAAATTGGGTTCTCCGTAGAACAGGGTCCGCAGTGGTCCTTGGGAACTGAGCACTGTTCAGTTATTCCCTCTGCATTGCTGTGCAGAGTTGAGCAGGCTCTTGAGGTACATGTTCTTTGACAAATGCAATAGAAAAAAATCTTTAGGTTTCAAAGGCAAAGGCCAGTTTCACGTCAGTCCTCTACTCTACATGTGTGCTATTACCATGAAGAGAAATGTGACCAAGGACTTAGGAGAACCGAAAAGCACCCCTCTTGCCATCTCCAAACAAGCAGCTTTCCAGTGAAACTGCTTAAGCAACTGAATGACTTTCATGTGATGGTGAAAACTCTGTCACATGTAAGTTTTAAGAGGGACCCTTTGAAGAAGCACTTTAATGCTAAATAAAGGAATTTACTTAAAGGTAAAGAAACATAAATAAACTCCTAGCAGTTAGTTAATTTGTGTATTTACTTTATTAAAAATAACCTTAAACGCTCTATATAAATACTAATTAGTTAATTTGCGGATTTACTTTAATAAGAAAATAATCTTAAATATTCTATATAAATAATAAGCCAAAAAGTTTCTGTCTGTGTGGAGATCTGGAGGTTTGACTCAGGGTAGAATGGAGCTGGGACATATGCTGAGGTAAGTAGTTAACAGTTCTGTTAATTCTTTCTCCTGAAGCACGAAATTGGCTTTTGGGTCTACAGTATCTTAAGAAAAAAACCTAAACCCCTGAATCCAGGTGGAACACTTTATAACAAAATTGAATGATTTAAAAGGAAAGACTGCTGTCCACATGCCGGATTAGTGTGGGTAAAATAGACATAGATTAGAAACTAATATATGAAAATAATGGAAAATTTTGATCATTTTTGTGCTGAGGTGACTAGAAAACACTCACAGAAGAGGGGACTCAAAATGAGCCACTAAGAATTTTCATCTGAACACAATGTCAGGTGCCTTGCTCTTCTTCACATGGGGGCTGGGGAGGGCATGTAGAGCATCTGAACGGGGAGGGCATGTAGAGCATCTGAATGGGGAGGGCATGTAGAGCATCTGAATGGGGAGGGCATGTAGAGCATCTGAATGGGGAGGGCATGTAGAGCATCTGAATGGGGAGGGCATGTAGAGCATCTGAATGGGGAGGGCATGTAGAGCATCTGAATGGGGAGGGCATGTAGAGCATCTGAATGGGGAGGGCATGTAGAGCATCTGAATGGGGAGGGCATGTAGAGCATCTGAACGGGGAGGGCATGTAGAGCATCTCAATGGGGAGGGCATGTAGAGCATCTCAATGGGGAGGGCATGTAGAGCATCTCAATGGGGAGGGCATGTAGAGCATCTGAATTATGGAAAAGACACCAAGTTATCTGCGGGGAGATTTTAGGGAATAATTTCCTGGCTTTACACTGATAGACAGTATTCTATCTTGACTATCAAGAGACCAAAGAGAGTTTAAGCTTTTGTGTGTGTGTGTGTGTGTGTGTGTGTGTGTGTGTGTGTGTACATGTATGTGTCTATGTGTGCACATGCTCAAAGTTTCATGCATAAGGTCACTTCAAACACACACTGTTTGCTTAGCCACATAATAGACACCTTAATGTCTTCCTTTTCTGAAGCAAGGCACAAAAAGACTCTTTCCAACTTATTTTCAGCACCATCTCTAGGGGCAATTTATATACCATGAAAAATCCTGGCAGTGTACCTGGTTCAGCTACTCATGTAACATGCTTTAGAATGGAGGAAGTTCCTCATCCTGAGCAGTGCGTAATTCATGTTATGCATTTACAACTCATCTAATCCAGCTGCCTTTGCAGTTTGCTTTAACTCAGTCTCACTGAGTATCTTTTCTGCTGTTGAAGTTTCCTGCACCTTCCAATAACTTTGAATGAGATCAAGTTTGCATCCAGGAAACCAAACACATTATCTATGAATTAGCCAATGCTGAATGCATGTCAAGAAACACCAGTCAGGAAATATGGCTCCAGAAGATAAAAGTGCTTGCTGCTCTTCTGGAGGACTGGAGATTTGTCCCCAGCAGCAAAATTGGGCAGCTCACAACTGCCTGTAGGTCTAGCTACAGGACGCTCTACATCCTTTTTCAGACACACAAATATACACATAATTCAAAACTACATAAGTATTCTAAAAGGAAAGGAAACACCAGTCTTGCATATGGCGATTTAGCTCTATCCTTCCCAACCCTCTTTTTTGAGACCAATTTCCAAGATTTGGGCAGAAAGGGGGCTTTCAAGATAGCCCTGTAGATTAATTAAGAAAAATTCTCCAAGCCAGATGGGCTAAGCTTGATCCCAGGGCACAGGAAGTGGTGATTCTCAGTAGTCTTCTGAGCTCCACATGCACACCATGGCATGCATAAGGCAAAGGGACAAACACACACACAAATGAAATGAAACACTTAATGTTTAATTTTTTTTTTCATTTTGGAAGCTGCTAACCTGCACTTCCAGTATACTCAAGTAATAAAGTTTATTCCTTCTCAAGTCTCTGATGGAGTTGAAGATTAGATAGTTTAGTCTTACAATTAGTTTTGTAGGGGTTAATATGTTTTTAGTCTAGATAGATGTTTTAAGTAGATAGAGATGAGATATGATAGATACTGATTTTTATTCAAAATTTTAGATTCACCAAGATAAGAAAGATGTTTATAACCAAGTCACTATGAATGTAACATTTATGTAATTCCTGATTGTTTCATGGTTCTTCTTGCTGTATGTAGTTTATTTTATTTATGTGTAATAATATAAATGTATATGTAAAAAAGAAATATAATTTTAAAATGCAAAAAAACCCTGTAAAGGAAGAAGGAAGGAGAAAAGACATTTGTGTCTCTTTCCCTCAAGAGACTCCTTGGCATTTCTGCTGTTCTCCTGATCACCCAGGCTCGCTGTAAGCCTGCTGCATGAAGCGCTGCTACAGGAAGTGGGCTGACAGCAATGACATCACCCACAGGAGTGTTAGGATTTCAGGTCTGCTCAATCAGAATCCAGACTCTAAAAGGATCCACCCTCCCCCAGTGATTTATAAACACCATAGAGTTTAAAGCACTGTGGCAAAAGGCTTATGTCAGACTGGTATGCTTTCAAATATGATTTTTAAAAATGCTAGAAAAAGTAAGGTTTTGTGAGAAGTGGAGGTGGAGGAATCACGAGATAGCATTATCATCGGACATAGCAGGCACTGTGACTCCTGTGAGGAGCGCCCGAAGCCATCCCACTTGACACATGCGACACGGTCATGTTCAAAGGTTAGGCCAGTACAACACAGGACTTTGAACTCTGACAGAAAAAGAAACAAGACTGGCATTATGAATATATTGCCATTGTGCCTACATGTGCGCACCAAAATGGAGAATCTAAGGTAAGCATACTAGGCTAACAAAACTGAGGTCAGTGAGATATGCTGCCAAACCAAAAAAAATAAAAATTAAAATTAAAATTAAAAAAATGAGGACAATGATAGATGGAGACCTCTAGCCTGCACACCCTCATGCACACTTGTGCATTGCACACATGTGCAGGTACACAAACATGTACAGAAACTTCTGACACATACACACACACACACACACACTAAAACCTTTGCTGATTGTTATATAAGAAATCAAATTGGAAATCTAAGAGAGTCTTCTTATGCCTCTTCATGTGTCTATACTGAAAATCACATAAGCCACCAGGAACAGCCTCATTAGATCACATGAGTTACCAAACACCGTACACTTCCATGCTGTGATGATAACAGAATCCATTTCTAGAGCTGCCACTTCTGTGTGTGCTTCTCCATTAATTTCATCTCAGACCTCCTCCCTCCTGGCTTTTCTTTCTTGCCTCTTTCCACAGCCACCTTTCTCTCATCCTCTCAGCAGATGCTTCGCTGTGTAAACAATATAGAAAAGTCTCCACATGTTTCATAATGGAAGTGTTTTGCTTTGTGTGTTTAATGGTCACCTAATGTAATATAAACACATTTGCTCTATTATTATAAATAATTATTATAAAAATATCAATTTTCCATAAAATTTCACCATTTAAAGCTTTGTGCCAATGCAATTTTTAAACTACATAAAATTAGTTGTATACAGGATTTTGTTGTTGAGAAATATGTTTAAGTGGTTATTCAAAGGTTTCAGGAAAATATTTTACATTCATGTTAAATTCTGTGACAAAAGTAGAATAAAGTTACAATTCAATGATAAAACGAGTGTTACAGATGTAAAGCAAGGCTGGAGATATTGCTTAGTCGCAGCAGTGTCTGCTTAGAGTGCACAAAGCTGTGGGTTAGCTCCAGAGCAGTAAGTGCATACACGTTCACACACACACACGCACACATGCACACATACATACCCATAATCCCAGACCTAGGGGAAGGGAGGAAAAGAAAAGGATAGCGAAAAGGAGAGGGGAAGGAAGGATAGGCATAGGGAACTAAACAGGGAATGCAGAGAACATAAGATTACAGGCCATTCTAGGTGCTCATCGCACAAACTGTTGAGGGCTTGAGCAGAACAAAAGTGTGGAATAAGGCAGAATTTCCTTTCTTATTAAGCTAAGACCTTTGCCTCCTTCTGCCTTCAGATATCAGAGTTCTTTGTTGTCAGGCTGCGAGATCCTTGAATGTACACTTGCTCACGCCTTCATGCTTCTCAACCACAGCTTCATTCCAATCTATTGGCATGGCTATTTAAAAATACCTATGCTGGGTAGTTTATAAAACAAAACAAAACAAGACATACTTCAGACAGTTCTGCTGTTTGGGAAGTCTGATATCAAAGTATCAGCAGGTGGAATGTCTGGTGAAAGCTCAGGTCTTGCTTTCAAAATGGCCACCTCTTTCTGTAATCTCCCAGTGCAGAGAGCAGAGTGGAAAGGGAGTTCTGGGTAATTCCCTCCAATGCCTTCACAACAGCACTAACATTTTCTCAGGGCAGAGACCTCATGACTTGGTCTCTCCAAAAGACCATATTTCCGCTTACTCTCTGCATCAGACATTAAGTGTTCCACACAGCTCTTGGAGGAGACACGTTCAACCACAGAAGACTGGTTCTTACATCATCAGTTGTTGATTCTCAGATGTTCAGATGGAGGCTGAGCTCCATCACTAGTTCTCCTGGCTTGACAACAGTTGGATAGACAGCAGACCATGGAGTTCCTGACTTCCTCATAGCATGAAGAATTTCCATAATAAATCTATTTAGATATGACTAGATATATAATATGAATTATTATATTTAAAATATTACTATATCTTATATATAATCACTAACTGAGCCTGTTTCTCTGGAAAACTCTGGTTAAAGAAGATGGATTCCACTCAATAAATGTAAAACCGTAGTTTAAATTATATTTTAATTGTGAACATTTGCCGTATAACAAAAATTACAGCATTTGTTATCAACAAGTTTAAGGTAAAAATTGCAAGCCTGACCTAAACAAAATGAAGTAAGCATTTAAAATTTTCTTCCCTGTTCAGGCAAAAGTCACTCACTAGTCTAGAGACAAATTCTTCACAGGGTTGGTCAGGAGATTAGACACTTGGATGATGTTAAGTCTGTTGTAAGCTGCCTCCCATGAGTTTCCTCATGAAAAGCAGTGCAAATAAATAAATAAGTTAGTAAGTAAGCAAGCTAAAGAGCGTGGTCTCGGTTTTATGGAAAGCGATTGCAGGACACAGCAGCACAGAGTCTGTCAGCCCACACAGCCCACAGGAATGCTGTTAACTGACAGCATCACCAATGCCTTCGGAAAAAGGCCTCTTCGTCCTCACCCTTTATTTCTTTACCTTAAAAAAGTTGTGTGGGCGTATGAGTGCATGTGAGTGTGTGTTAGTGTGTTCACAGGTCAGAGATCAGATGTCAGGGGACATTTCTCCAGAGTCACTCGTCTCCTGCCACCTTGTGAGGTGAAAGGATTGAACTCAGGCTATCATGGATGCAAGCATCATCACCAGCTGAGCCATCTCAATGGCTCTTCTTATACTTTCTAAGGCAATTCTTAAAATTACCTCCAAAAGTATTTTAGTGGCACCGAAGGCTCTCATGCTGTTACTCGTGTTTCTAACTAGGACATGTAACCAGCCTAGATGTCAATCAACAGATGAATTAATTTTTTTTAATTGAGCAAATACATAATGGAACTTTTGTTGAACTGTAGAAAATGAAAATATGACATTTGTAGAAAAGTAGATGGGACTGGAGATCATTATTTTAAGCCACATAACCCAGTTTCAGTCCCGCAAAGACACGGAAGTTGTCGTAGATGACCTTGGTCGGGGCGCTAAGCTAAGCAGTTGGTAGTTCAGGAGGCCTTACCGATGACATTTAGTGAGTGGTTCTACTTCTCATGATTTACGTCTGCCCCAAACATGGGAGCATCCTCAGAAGCAGCAGAGAAGACACTTACGAGTCACCCTTCCAGTGAGATCCAATTTTTCCGTGATAGTGAAAATACCTGTGGACTTTACAGCATCCTCGTCACCGGCATCACCCTATTCGACGCTGGCAGATCTCTGGCTTCTTAGAAGATGAAGATGCATCCCCATTGGTCATATTGCCTGTTTGTTCTCAGTATGACTATGCTGTGAGACTTTCTGGAGTTGACTACACAATTTAGGTAAGTAAAAGGGCCATTTACGGCAACAGTGGCTACCTTGTCAGACAAGAAGGCAGTCCCGGAGACCAGGTGCCCAATATGGCCCGATCCAAATCCTTTCATTCAAACCCTTACAGTTGCATTGCAAGGAAGAAGCTAGCCCAGCACAAGAAGATGTGGCTGCCTCTGGCACCAGGAGGCCTGGGGGGGGGGGGAGCTTGCCCTGAATATCTGTTACTTCTTGGTCTGAGCTCTGACATAAATCTAGCATACATATGACCTCTGCTTTCAGGTAGCTGGTCTTATATCGTTCATGAAATAAAACTTCGATCAGACTTAATGTCAGCTTCCTCTTTGTCTGCACATGCATCAGTCCAAGGGATGCAGAATGAGATGCGACTCTTACTTTGGCCCCAATGAAAGAATCAGGAGAGAAAAATGCTCTTTTATGTTGAATCCTGTCAGCACATACAGGTCCTGCCGTACGCTGAGCCTCCCTGCCTGCTGGTACTCGTCAGCTATCTCTCATGTATGTTATCTCCTCAACTGGGAGTGGTTCTCCCCCAGTGAACGTGGGCTTCACGCTATACAAGTGACAATTTACTTTTTTTTTTTTTTAACTTTTAAGACATTAATGACTAATTTGTAAAATTTTATAAGATAAAAATGAAACATGCAAAGTGTCTTCATAAAAAAAAAAAAGAGGGATCTTAACTTCACAACGGCGCATGAAATTTAAACTTCTTTCCAAGAGATAAGAATATTCATTAATACTCCACTTAGAAACAGCCCTGGAATTTGCTTTTTAGCAAAATCTGTTTTAATTTTATAAACTGCTTTCCTTGAGGTTTGTCTTAAACAAAAAAAACTGTAACTACTATTTATTTAATGTATGAATAATATTATTACTGCACATGAACCAAAGTTAATATTTCTTATTCTCGAAAACATTTCTTAAACATATTCATTTACCATGATGTGAATATTGGCATGTGATTCTGAGTATAAAAGTCAATGTATTTCAATTCTCTTCTGTTAAAACTGAACCTGAAATTGGTTACTTAAACTATATATTATTATGAACTCATAAAATATTATACATTATATATGTCATATATATGTATGTGTGATTTTAAGATAATTTTCTTTGGAGGCAGAAGAGATGGTCCAGCTGTTAAATGCATCACTGCTCTTGAGGTCACCTAGCGTTTAGTTCCCAGAACCCACATAGTAGCACACAGCCATCTGTAATTCCAGCTCCAAGGCATCCAATGCCCTCTTCTGGCTTCTGCATGGACCAAGCACCTAGTATACATGCATGCATGCATGCAGGAAAACACTTATACACATGAAATAAGTAAATCTTTAGAAAAATAATAAAATATTTTTCATTTAAAAGTGAAAATTCACTATTTAAACATAACAGTTTATCTCTGTTCCACGTAAAAACTATGTGAAAAACCATATTTAATACTATAAACACTGAAATTTTTTTCCTCAGAAAATTATAGCCAAACATTAGTATTCTAGAGTTTATGTGTAATAGAATGACACTATCTGCCCTTATCTACCTAAATTGTAATGTCACGTAGCATTCATTTAAATTTTAATGCACTCACATTATGCTACCCAAATGTGCCCATTTTGATTGGAATTGGCCATCTGTGTTTATTCATAAACACCAAAAAATTAAAATTAAAATTTTTGATTACATTGAATATTAACCATCTGCTAATCCTCATTTTAAAAAGGTATAACTTGGCATTGTACATGAAGTAAGAAATTATACAGTAGCCAATATTATTAATAAAGGAGATTACAGGATAGTGTAGGACCCATTGTAAATATACAAACATCTGTTATTCTCGTGAAAAATCATGGATGAGACAGGGACAATGGAAAAGGGTGCCACTGGGATGTGAAACTGAGGGTCTGAAGGAAGGGACATGATCAGTGACAACATGGCCAAAATGGGTGCCTTGTGCTTTATGTAAACAGTGTAAACCTCTGAGATCTAGAAAGGCATCTGAGTGGGGGCGTGCTTACATCTCAACTCTTCCTGGCTTTGGCATTCGCCTGTGTGTCCTTGATGGCCGTGTAAATGAGTTTCATTACCAATCAATTCCCAAATAACTCTTGACCATTTGTTGAGGCAATTAAATTCTATTCTAAACTCCTTATTTGTGTGACAGCTGTAACTTATTAGTTCTTTGAGTCTGCGTGGTTTTGAAATTCTCACTTTGTTTTCCATGACAATTACTGAACCATACCAACAACCACGACTTGCGTGCCTCAGCATCCTAACCCTGCCACTGGGTCCCTTCAGAGCGTCATCTTAGCACCACTTCATAGTGAGTTTTCATCCTAAGTTTGTCTAGGCTCTTGCCAATCCTGCTTATGTTTTAAAGGTTCCAGCCATAAAGCCAGGGTTGTGTTATATATTGTCGCTCACCTTATATAATACATTAACCAGCAGAGAAAAGTACAGTGCGCCGTGTAGACAGGCTTGAAACTCACAGTGATCTTCCTGCCTCAGTCTTCTGAGTGCGGGATTTCAGGTGCGCGTTGCCACACTCTGCTGTAACATCCTTAGAATGACTAACAGAATGCTAACTCTTTCACAGCTCCTCGGAACTTCTTTCACTGCTTGTTTTTCTTGGGATTTTAATCTGTTAAATACCTACGAGAGTCACAGTCAAGAAGAAAAATCTCAATAAACAATCAGAACATTAAGCGGATTGTTTTCATTCTGCAAATATTTTTAGTAAACCCCAAATTGGAAACAGAAAAGTGACAGTTCTAACTACGTGAGCGTGGTGTCCACGCAAGTTAGGCGACCCAAGTGTCCAACACTTAGTTGTATGTGGATTGTTACTCAGAAAATTCTTTCAACAATGCCTGGTAGACGATAAATGTTAGCTGGAAGAAAGGAGGGAAGAAGGAAGGAAAGAGGAGAGAAAGGAAAGGGGGATTGAAAGGGAAGGAGGGAAGAAAGGGCAGCACTGGGGAAGAGTGTTAGGGAAAGCAGAAAGTGGGAGGAATGTGGTAGTCTTCCTCATAGGCTGTTTCAGTTCAACACCTCAGTCATGACCCCAAAACCACTAACCTTAGCTCTCTCAAGAGGAAAAGACAGGGGGGGTGGGCGGGGACGGGGGGTAAAGTCTGGAAACTAGTGAATGGGAGGCCTAGTTCTCTGTTCTTGGAGATACGTAAGACCATGTGCCCTTCGTGTTTCTCGGGGTAAACATAGGAGTTTGTGATGGTTAGGTAAAACAATGACCTGAGGCTGAGGGGTGCGGCGGGCTGTGTTTTTCCACTGACTAGCCCCATGCGTGGTACTGATTACCACGTGATGCTCCTCTAGCCTGGACTGAGCCTGGACCTACTCCTAGGACAGAGCGCCGCACAGGTGCCGCTGCGCCTCTTCATTTCTGAGGCTAAGCCACCTCTTAGCTTTGATTTACTTCTGGAAATGGGATTTTTGTTTGGCGTGTTTGCTTAATTTTGAGATAGGTCTCACTATATCCCAAGATAGTCTCAAACTCGTGGAAAGCCTCCTCCCTCCTCAGGCGCCGGGCAGGCAAAGAGCCACTATGCCTGTTTCCCCTTCTTTCTTAAAATTCACAGGCTGACAGCTCAGGGTCATTCTGACACAAGTCTAGCTATAATAAGCTTCAAAAATGGTGGGAGGGTACAAGGTGTCCCACAAAATCCTACTCTGACTGCAGATTTTTATGAAGTAAGCAAAGCAAATTCTGTCTTAAATCCATAGGCTTCGTGTTCCTTATACAGTCCTTGTAAGCCAGCCTATACAATTACTCTCAATTGAATAAATGACAATGAATTGTGGTGACAATTTCACCTTTCATTCCCTCACACATTTATTTGTATTTATCAAACACCTACATGTACCACATACAATGGCAGCCAACGGCTGCCGAGTAGTAGGCAACACAGGCAATCTTGATCTATAATTTCTAATTAGTTAATTGATATGTATGTGTATTATATACATGTGCGGTGTAGGAGTGCATATCGCATTACACATGTAGAGGGCAGAGGACAACTTTTTGGAGTCAGTCCTCTACTTCTGTCTCTACGTGGGCACCAGACATAAAACTCGTGCTTCCTACCGGCTTGCAGAGCAAGAGCTTTCACACACGGAGCCATTGAAGTAATTCCTGTCTGTACAATTTACATCATTAAGCTGTGCCAAGAGTGGACGGATAAGAACAGTCCAGGGCTTTGTTTCGGTGATGATTACTACAAAAAGCACAGGAAAGTAATTGAGTGGAAATGGTGATCAAAAGGGCTATAACATCTTCCCTTTCTCCTTGGGGAGGTGTCTCCTCCTCAGCTCCTCAGCTCTGCCAGTACATGTGAAGACTTTGCTAGTCCAGGCAGAATTTTCACTCAAGAACAGCAGGGAGTAAGAAAAGATGGATGTGGTGACTGGGCCTGGCAATTACATTCAGTGCTTCCTAGTCACCTCTCTCTTGTATTGAACTGTATAAAATAGAGACTATATTGGGTCAATCAGACCTTTTTAAGGTGCGTTAAAAACTTGTCACTCAGATTGGTCTCAAGTGTGTAATAGCAAAATAACCTTAACACTACTGAATGTGCTAGAATGTACAGGGTGCAATGCGTAGTCATTTGGACTGAGTTGAACTTTCTTCACATGCAACGTGCTTCTCATAAGTAACAAAGCCAAGAGAAAGCACAGAGAAGCTAGTCAAGCATGGTGGCGCACGCCTTAATCCCAGCACTCTGGGAGGCAGAGGCAGGCGGATCGCTGTGAGTTCAAGGCCAGCCTGGTTTACAAAGCGAGTCCAGGACAGCCAAAGCTACACAGAAAAACCTTGTCTCAAAAACAAAAAACAGAGAAACTGTGCAGATTCCAGCTGTGTGAATTTGATGCAACAGAAGTGCTGAGGCTCCCCTCAGACCACAGTAAACCACTAGACAGCTACAGATTTGTATGCAGAGGGTGACACAAATCATTCCATTTAGATTATTTCAGCATTAAGGGATTTGGCTTATTCATGCCACAGATGACCCAACCGTGTGGTCAGGGTAAAGCTAAAACTGACAAAGGACATGCCAGACTTGAGACTATATGGGCTATTTAATGAAAAGTTTCTAGAACTCTGAAAAATCTCCAAAGGATTTATCCCTACGAATGAATTTAAAACAAATTTTGAGATAATTTATTAGCTAATATGCAGGAGGTGGTTTCGTGATGGCAGGTGGTGGGTGATAATCTCCACTAAGGTCTCTAAGCCTAGCTGTGGAAGCCAACTCCAGTTCCCTGCAGGAGGTTGTTTGTTCTCAACAAAGAACAACCAAGACTGTGCCTCACTTTGTCAGAGGACATGACACTTGATCAAGTTGGGTTCTACTTCTGCCTGACAAACATTTGACTCTAACACTACAAACTATTTTTAGATCTGTTTATTTCTCCCACCATTAATTTATAATCATTTCACTGTCTTCACAGATCCATCAGTGAACTTGACTGACTAGAAGATTATAGGAGGACGACGAGAGGCATTGTTCAAGGAGAGAGAGGGGAGACAGAGCCTGAAGACGTGGATTTTGGTAATGCATGCAAGAGCAAACTTTCTCCCTCTTGGAAGCATCTTCCAAATTTTTCTCGGGTGTCAAATCAGTACTGTGCAGTCACACTCAAGCTATAAAGGGTTAGCATAGATGCAGCAAATTATTTTTAAAATATGCTCTAAAGGAATGATAAGACCAATGCATGCACATAAAGCCTAATGCATTATGTACAGTCTTCCTTAATAAATGCATTACTCATAAAATATACATCCACAAGTCCTCCTTTCTTATCAACACAGCAATCAAGCTGAGAATAAGATTATCTGGAAGCTCATCTGCTTCCTGTATAATCACATTATCCTCCTTTTAAGTCATGCCCAGAAGAAGAGAAGGAATGCCTAGTTCTACAGCTCATTGTATAAAGATTCCGTATTTAGTCTCCTTACGATTCTGCACATATTTTTGTCTTTTCTATTCCCTGGAATAGAAGAGAGGCTCCTAAGCCAGGAACTAACATCCAAGTATAATACGCATCAATAATTTGTTTAGATTTACCCTGAAGCACTTAAGAACTTTTTGTGTTACGAAGATGATACTTTGATTATCAGCAAGTGGATATGATGCTAGTTCCAGATCTCTGAGAGATTTGACTTTGTGTTTGTTCTAAAATTCATCTCCACTCATCAGACTGAGCAACTCTTAGCCACTGTACATGTTCAGCATCCAAATCGCATTTCTCCGGCACAGATTGCCCAAAGCATTTTTTTTTTCAAACTGAAATCAAAACTTTGTCTTCAGAATGAAAATTAAGACTGAATAATGGTGATGTGATCCTTTCCAGTCTCCTCTCTTCTATTTTAAAACATGACTCAGTTTCTGTGTATTTCCTGCCCTTGTACTTTTCAAGCACCACTTAAGTGTCAGGTTGCAGGAGCTATAGTTCATTCCTATATGTGGCAGGTATATTCTATAGATTACTTGATGTTCGCAGCACTCTCAGAGCGAAAAATTGTGGTTTATTGTGAAAATAAGAGAAATAGCAAAAGACAAAACAGCACACAGCAACTTTCAGCCCCGCCTATACCACCTCCAGCTCATGTTTTTATAATTGCTTACTGCATACCGGCTGACTCCAGGACCCGTTAAGGCATCTTTGTATACTTTGCTAGGAAAAAAAGTCATTTAAGAAGGCAAGTACCAATTTACATGAGACAAGACTTTGTGTATCTCCTCCCATTCCTTTTCTACTCTGACAAGCAAGCCACCACAGGTCTCATTTTCCAATTCTTATTAATAACTGTGATCCTGCTTGTTTGGAGGGCTCATTAGTGTCATTGCCTGTGACGTTCCACATATCTCTCTAAGAAAGACAGATTGCCTGATGCCTTAGCACGCCAACCATAATGAAACCCAAGTGCATCCCCCACAGGGCTTGGGGTTCGGATCTTCATTTGCTTTGTGAAAAATGAGAATGAAAGCCGCGGGTATGAGGAACACAGTTAGCTCCTTGTTTCCCAGTAACAGGACAGCTCCTCCAGTGCACACATGATGTAAAGGGAAAGAGCAAAAGGAAGCAGTTCTTATGCAATGCTGCGGCTAGAATACTAATACAAGACAGCAACCGCCTCAGAAAGGCATCAGCCAATCCCAGGGGCAAACCCAGCAACCCTACCAACGGGGGCAGGGCAGTGATGGGGGGCAAGGCAGTGGGAAAAGCCCTCCTGCCTTGCAAAACAGTACCCAAAGCATCTCATTTCATTCTCTAGTCACCAGTTTCCCTTTCAAAAAACACCCTTACAACCGTCTTCTTCTAGGCCATTTCCTGCCAAAAATTATGAGTTAAATGCAGCGTCTTTGATCCAACAAAGGAAGTCCTGGAAGTAAACCTTAAACAATAAAATGATTGCAATAATTTGGGGGAAAGAAAGTATAATTGCTACGGTAAAGTAAAGATATTTAAATTAATATCTCCCCCTACCTCGAATGAATATGTTTGTATTTTGATGTCTAGACACTTTGATGGGGGAAGACTACATGAGTTAGCAGACGGATGGACCTCACATCCCTAACCCACTTGTCTACCATCTACTCCCTGCCTGATTCTGACCATTGGGCTACGGTCTTCACCTAACACATTGGAGTGTCCATTTGAGAACAAAAACAAAAAACATTGGCCAGACAGAGCTTTTTAGAATGAATAGAGCATTAGAGACATTGATATCAAACCTTTTCCATTTTTTTTCTCGATTTTTATTTTTTACTTAATTTCTTTTGAGAATTTCATCCATGAGCTCTGTATTTGTATCATCCTCACCCCTCCCTCTCCCCACTCTAACTCAGCTCCCCAACATCCCTCTCCCACTCCTTCTCAAATTATTGACCCACTCATTCATATGTACATATACATATGCATATGAATATTCACATTCACACACATGTAAAATGTATGGGTCCCTTTAGTGTTGCCTATACATACATATGTTTAGAGATGAGCACTTGAGATTGGAGAATCTAGCAGGGGATTCTTCCCTGGAGAAGACCGAGTCTCCCTATCTCAGCTGCCATTAATTGCCCACAGCTCCTCATCTAGGGCTGGGTCCTTGTGAAGTTTTCACTATCCCAGATGGAATGTCAATCAGTGTTGTCATTACGCAGGTCTTGTGTATAAAGCCACAGTGCTTAGAATTCGTGGCTGCACGTGCCCTATCATATCTGGAAAGCACTGTCTCAAAGCAGATGTTCTGGTCGTTTGACTCTTACAATCTTTCTGTCTCTTCGACGTCTGTGATCCCTGAGAGCGAGGGGTAGGACTTGCATTGTAGATGTTGTCAGTAGTCAAGCCCATGGTCTGTGGGACTCTGCATTTTGATGAGTTGTAGATTTTTGTAACGGTCTCCATCTGCAATCGGCTTCATGAGTGTCACGTCTGCATAGGACTGTTGAATGCATCCCTCCTTTGAAAGCTAAGATGGAAACTTCTGGTACCTTCAATTAGTGTCATCCTATTATAATGCCAAAAGAAAAACAAATATTTAAAAGTGAGCTAGATACTTTACCAAGGTCACTTAGTACTTAAAACTAATGTACGTGTGTGTATGTGTGTGTTTGTGTGTATGTGTGTGTGTATATGTATATGTGTGTATGTGTGCGTGCGTGTGTGTGTGTGTCCCCATGTCACATCTCTCCTAATAGTTAACCTGAAGATTCTGGTTGAATAAATGATCATATTTTTCTGGATTCAATCAAATTATTTTATATAATACATAATGAGGTATATCATGCTTTGATGAGATGGGAACTTGAGAAGAAAGTAGAAAAAGTGATTTGGAAAGTCATTTTGCTGCCCTAGCAATTTTTCTCTAAGCATAAAATTACTCAAAAATTAAAGATTTTTTAGAAAAAAACCCCACAGAAACGTAGAAATAATTTTGAGAAATGTCAATAATATTTGGAGAGAGGACATTCTGGACCAAACAAACTAACCTTCAAGGAAATAATCTTGAAGTAAATGAACTTCAAGGAATGGGAAGAGAGAAAGAAGAAGTAAAAGAAAGAAAAAACAGGAGGCACAAAATGATATTCTAATCTAGGCCGTGTCATCCTACACCTGCAACTTGTAAAATGACGACTAAGGGAACAGTGAGATGGTTATTCTTATTTTCACCATCTCTAACGCCGCAGTGGCCCAAGAAGTGGTCTCAAGCTGACCTGGCTAAGGTCACATGGCTAATGTGTCATAGGGACTTGATTTTACTAGCCATTGGCCTTTGCAAAGAGAAATGACTTCCTTCCTTTCTGTGAAATTCCTAGAGGCTTGTGCTCATTAATGGTTCTCAGAGAATGTTTTCTTGCATTTGCTGCCATGCAGGACTCTGAGTGCAAGATGGACTTCCTTGAGAAACCCTGGGAAGTTTCGGCACTCACAACCTTATCTTTTAGATATTGGCTAAGATGAAGCCAGGCAGCTGAAAGACAAAACAAACAAACAAATACAATCTTTTCAGATTCTCCATATGCTCATATTTCGTCTCCCGGATCCTAGCAAAGTCTCAACAATTTCTGCCTGATGGAACTGTTAGCTTTTAATTACAGTGCTCTCTAAAGCTTGAAATCAGTTCAATGCAAGAGACTGGGTAATGGCCACTCTACCATGAAAAGACTCCTTTTTTATTTCCTGCTTAGTCCTTTTCTGTTTCCCCATCTCCTCTGCACTCTACTACATGCAGAGCCATACACAGTAGGGCTAAGGATCGCTGAGCCGACATGTCTACTGGCCAGAAAGGCCAAGTCGAAGTTTTATCCCGGTGAAAGCACCTCACAGAATAAGCTGATAATATAATGGGCAAGTACCAAGAGCAGAAAAGATGCATTCTTGTTAACTTTAATACCTGTGCCGTTTATGTTGGCACCTTCAAGTGTGTGAAGCAAGACTAAATATCTGTGATTCGAAGCATCTTTTTGTACATCTGGCAAAGCCTCAGGAAATATTCACCGCTCATTAGCAATTTCAAATTTACAAATGAAACAAGAATTATATTTGAGAAGGATGCAGCGTGTTCCCCAAGGTAACTCCAGCTGCATAGATATCTGTATTTCCTAACCATGCTAAATCGACAGTCCCAGGGGATGCAGCTCATTAAATGATTAAATATATCCACATTTCCACATCTGCACAAGAGCCTAGCCCAGGGGAGCCACCGTGAAAATTAAAGGAGATGATGTGAAAATTCCAAAAACGCTGAAAAGTCTCGCACCCTAAGCACAAAGCGTCCCCACCGTAAGCAATGACAACTCTTCCACTGCAAGCCTTTCTGGTGCTGCCATATCCTTTTTCTCTCCCAAAACTGCTAAGTTGGAATAAATATGATGAGATGCCCATTATCATGTTTTTTGTCTTTCTTCCTTTTTTTTCTGTACTTAAGGGTGGGTATGATATAGAAGAAAGCTACCTACCAAATTCAAATTCTTGATATAGGGTCAAGAAGCCCCCTTTTGTAAATCTAGAAGTAATAATAGAAATATGTAGCTGGTCTTTGCTACTTTGTGGGTTTTTCTTTTTCCCACCCTTTATGCCCCCAGTTTCACCCTTTATCACTAGATAGGAAAGAAAGAAGGATAGAGGAAAGACAGAGATCCTTGAATCTAATTTCTTTATTCTGATTTCCGCTTTGAGCACAACTGCTAACAAGCCACAACCACAACCACAACCACCACCACCACCACCACCACCACCACCACCACCACCACCACCACCCACCCCCACCCCACCCCACCCCCCCCCACCCCACCCCACCCCACCCCACCACCACCACCACCCACCCCACCCCACCCCACCCCACCACCACCCCACCCCACCCCACCCCACCCCACCCCACCCCACCACCACCACCCCACCACCACCACCACCACCACCACCACCACCACCCCACCACCACCACCCCACCACCACCACCACCACCACCACCACCACCACCCCACCCCACCCCACCACCACCCCACCCCACCCCACCCCACCCCACCCTGCGGAACAACCACCAACTACCTATCCTACCTAGTCAGCGCTCGCCTTTATATAGCCTCTGAAAAAATTCCCAGAATTCCAAACATCACACAATCTCAGCAACTATCTGCAGCTGGCAAAACCACCACACCTCTGCTAGAACACAAGCACCAGGCAAATTACAGTCAGCTGCTCTGAAGCAGCCCCATAGCCCCACACTTGGGATTAAAAGGAAAACATATTCTAATAATATTCCTGTGTGTTTTTTAAAGAAACAAAGATTATAGAATTCTCACTACAAAAATATGTAAAATGTCCTGGAGGAGAAGAAATGAGACAAAGAGATGGTGGTAATGGGTGATGAGGAAGGATGGGGGGTGGGCCAAGAGACTATGACAGATGAGAAGGGAAAAGAGACCTGGGGGGAGGGGCAAGGAGGAGGGGTCAGTGGTAACCAAAGGGCTGGGGAGGAGAGGCAGGAAAATCACCCAAGCAGGCTTTGCTCAAAAATGCCATGTTTATACCTGACACTTTATATGCTAATTTAATTCTATTCAAATTAAAATATAAAGTAGCATTATCCTAGAAGAGGATATGGTTACAAAAAAAAAATGTTTTTATATAGTATAGGGAAACACTTTTTTCCTGACTCTATACAATGCTTAATAAAGATGATTCATGCTTGGTAGGATGAATAGCTGAAGAAGAGGTCTCGGTAAGTAGCACAGGTGGCTTGTGCCCAAAATTCAGGCCCCAGAGTCCCTGTGAAGGCATGGCTTAAAGCCGAGAGGAACTGTGGGATCTGCTGTCAGGAAGGCATGTGCTGCGTAGCCCTTCTGGGGCCACAGAGGATGGCTTAGGAGATGAGGTAAAGCAACTGCATAAACATGTGGGAAACACAGCCCGAGGCTTCCTTGCAAACTTCCAACGCATCCCAACAGGGCAGTGAGACTTGCCAAAAAGCTCTGTTTCCTTCTCATTTCTCCTGTACTGTGGTGGATTTGCAAAAGCGAGATGCACCAAATGAGTGTCAGAACTGGCATGGGAGAATGAATCTGCAGGCTAGCCCTAAGCACTTGATTCTGAGATTATTCACGTGAAGGGGCCCTCACCCACAGCCTAACAGGTGCTTTGAATGTCTCCTTGGAGGCTAGCACTTGGCAGGTTCTTGTATCACCTAACAGCACAGCCTGGGTCATTGTCCCGGGATACAGAATCATGACCAAGGGAAATTATAAGGAAAGAAAGCATCTTAGTTCCCATTTTGTTTAAACTTGAGATGGAAAAGAAATGTCTCTGACTTTTACTAATTTACCTGTACAAGCAAAGTGAAAAGTAAGCAAATTTTCCTTTAAAGAAAGACACATGTGGATTCAGAAAGAAATTTAGATCAGCTACGATGGAATAAGTCATATTTTCTTTTTTTTTTCTTTTAAATTTTATTAATTTATTCATATTACATCTTGATTGTTCGCCCTTCCCCTATTTCCTCCCATTCTTCCCTCCCTCCCACTTCCCCCCTTCTCCCCTCCCCTATGTCTGTGATTGAGGGAGACCTCTTCCCCCTATATATGCTCTTAGACTATTGGGTCTCTTCTTGGTAACTTGCTATCCTTCCTCTGAGTGCTGCCAGGTCTCCCCAAAAAAAACAAAAAAAAAAAAAAAAAAAAAAAAAAGAAGAAGAAGAAGAAGCAACGGTACTGAGTAGCTGTGATGTTCATATCCGTTAGACGGCAAACAAATAAATAAATAGATGTCAGAATGAAGTAAAAAAAAAAAAGTCATATTTTCAGAAATGAACTTATCCTTTAACTATTTGCATCTGCTATACTGCTACTTCTGTTGAGACATTACATACAATTAAAGTGAACTCAGAGGTTTTACTTCATATTTCTTGCATGTGTTTATCACTTTGACCCCAACAACTCTGCCTCCCAGTCCATAAACACTATAGGGAGAACTGAACAATTTTTTTTATTTTTTTTTTCTTTTCTTCCTTCTTTTTTCTTTTTTGGACAGATTTTTGAAAAAGAAAAAGGAATATCAAATTGGCAACAGCATGTTTTCCATGGTCTTTATTTAATTTCACTTTGAAACTCTGTTTTTTGTTTATTTATTTATCTGCTATTCACCTCCACAATTTATAAGTTCACCTGACTCCATTAAAAATGCATATATTGGTAAGTCTCCCTTGAGACATCAACACATAAAATAAAAACAAAAGCAGCCAGAACAAAGAACATTCTGTTCTTATAGTTTTGTTCATACTTAGTTACTGTTCTTCCATGTCCCACTTGGAAGAAAAAGGTGTTCTTCCCTTCTAGACTTCAGGATAAGAACATATCTCATTTTGATCAATATATTAATAGGAGATATGACACAAAAGCTTTGCTGTGCTCAGAGGCAGGACTCTGCCTTGCTGTCTTGCCCTCTGATTACTGAAATTGCATCCCTTGCAGTGGCTGCTACCCCTTCTGCCTGGGCCCAGGATCAACACGCATGGAGTTCATCTGACCTCCACCCTCAGGTGAGCCAATGCTGGACGGGCCTGCGGTCAGGAGCCTATCAGCCATATACACCCTAGGGCTGCCCACCTCTAGGTTACCCATGGGTGTGTGTGTGGCATTAGCTGTTGTTTGGCATCCAAAGTTTAAATCACTATGGTGTGTGGCAATAATTCCCACATAGCACCTATGTGCCACTTGAGTCTTCAACCCCAGCTTATGGTAGTTAGCAACTTCACCCAGAATAGTCAGGACATGCTTCTCAGGTGAGATCACAGTAGGACTAGACGTTTCCATTCACACAGACCATAAGCTCCCATGAGACCTCAGCTTTCTCTCGTTCATTGGTGATGCTTTCCTATAAATAAATAAGTAAATAAGATGAAAGGGAAAGGAGTATGTTTCAAATCGCCCCCCCCCCAACACCATGTACAGACCTAGAATCAACTCCAGGTGGATAACTGTAACTTACATTGCATTCAGCATTTCCTCTGTCCCCTAGTGAAGATGGTCCCTTAACTGGTAAGTGGCAAAGACCACACATCCTGCTTTCTCAATGACATCAAGCCCTTACCAGGACAAAGAGCATCCATGAGAGATGCTCATAAGAGATCAAGCCACTTCCTTCCCTAGCTCTCTTTCTCTGGTGTCAAGGATAAGAGTCTAAAAGCCTGCTAGTCTCACAGTGGTCTGCAGTGGTTAAGTATGGAATGCCCCCGGAGGCTTGGTCATCAATGCAGCAATATCCAGAGATGGTGCTTATGGGAATTAATTGAAAATAAGGATTCTGACCTCATCATTGATAGGTTCATGATTTAATGACTTATTGAAAGCTGAAGGATATAAAGAATTTAGGTCTTGGTCAAAGGAAGTAGGTTTTTCAGGGCTGTGGCCCAGACTGATGTATCTTGTCCCCCAGCCATTCTCAGTCTCTCTTTTGTCTGCTTTCCAGACACCACAGGATGAGCTGCTTTGCTCTGCCACACACCTTCTGTCATGAGGCCCAAAAGTGACAGTGCAAATGAAACCATCAACTAAAACAAACTGTCCTCCCCTTCAGTTATTCCACTCAGACGTGTCAGACGTGAACAGATGGTCACCATGTTACCTTTATCAGATGATAGTCAGCACTGCATTTACCTAACAATAAATATGCCTGTACCAGTGTAATCAGATGAAGGTACATGTACATGAGAGGGGTCCAGGGACTGGAGTGTGGGATGGTGGGTCATTGATGAGAAAAGGATATTTGCCTCCTTTCTATATATGGACATCATTAAGAAATCAAAGATATCAGATATTACCAAACAAGGATACACAAACAAATCAACATGACAAAGTAAAATATGAAAAGAAATGTGGAAAGGGCTTCTATAGATTCCATGAAGATTATTCTCTTAAATCTATTTTAAGAAGACATACCTACATTATGTTTTTCTTAGAAATATGATTTTTTAAAAAACAGACATTCTAGGTAGAATTAGTAAATTTACATGCTTTGGCGGAAAGTGACACATAAAGGGCAAAATGAAAATTTATATAATAATATACTCAGTCACACTATAGGTTATGAAAAATAAATTTTAAATGTTTTAGAAAGAAAACAGAAGGGCTTGAATTTGAGAGAAAGCAATGAGGGTTGTGTAGGAGGGTTTGTAGGGAAAAAAGAGAAGGGAGAAATGATTTAATTCATTATAGCCCCAAAAATAAATAACTAAAAAAGGGAGGAAACATAGACCATAGCTTTCCTACTGTATAGCCACACTGAAGGCAGCAGGCTTCACAGAGCAGTCAATATCACGGTATGATCCTTGGTGACAAATAAGTTAGGTACAGCACTGCTGTGTCACTGTAGGTGTGACTGGAAGCTCTTTCCTTGATTGCTCATTAACATTTAGGAGCTCAGTTGTCTTGCGTCCTCCTAGAAATGTGATATACAGAAGGTGAAACTGTAATTGGGGTGTATTATATGAGACAAGAATCTATTTTCAATTAAAAAAAGAAAGAAATGTGATATGCAACTTATCAAGTTGAGAATAGTTAGCTGTTAGTATTGCTTTTCCATAAATATTTTCATCAGTAAAGGATTTTTGACTATGAAGTGCAAAATTAAATGTTCCTAGTGGCAAGTACAGTGGTGGAAAAGAAAAGGGAAATGAGGAGACATGTTTGAAAGGGGGTAAACTGAATGTGGCAACTGAATGAGCTGCTTTTCTCAGACGCAAATTTGCCATGGGTTTTAAGGATGCGTCATTCTTGGTGATAGGATATTGACCAGTCCTCACAGTCTAGGGATGCACACATTCGATGGAAATGGATGGACCTTTGGTCAGAACCTTTTGATAGATCCCCACGACAGTTTGATTATCTCCCTCTAACCATGTCCAAGCTTTTTCTCTGACGAATTGAATGGTCAATGGAGAGGCATTTGATTCATGCTATAGAAAACTGTAGGCAGAAACTAGAAGACTCTCTCAAGCATTTCTTAGCAAACTACAATTGAGGAGGAAGGCAAAAAGCATAGAAGCCCAACACTGTAATTCTGCTTGTGAAAACTAACAATGTGTACATGCACGAAACACTGCATTCTTGGGGCTCAGTGATTAAGAGCACTGGCTTCTTCCTGGCACAGTGGTGCGCATCTGTAATCCCAGCACTTGAGGAGGCAGAGGCAGGTAGATCTCTGTGAGTTAAAGGCCAGCCTAGTCTAGAAAGTGAGTCTAGGACAGCCAAGGCTACACAGAGAAACCCTGTCTTGACAAAAAAAAAAAAAAAGAAGAAGAAGAAGAAGAAGAAGAAAGAGCAGGTGGAAAGAAAAAAAAAGAGTACCAGAATCTCCTCCAAAGGACCTGAGTTCAATTCTTGGAACCACATGACAGCTCACAAACATCTGTAGCCCCTGTCCCATAGAACCTCTGTGGGCACTGGCATGTATGTGGTTCACAGGTATATATGCAGGCAAAATACCCACACACATAAAAATAAAGTCTTACAACACTGAGTACCTTATAAATGTCAAAGGCAGACATCAAAGGATGAATGTGGATACCTATGAAGAAATTGAATTGGAAAGTCCCGAAAAGAGGAGAGACTAACGCAAGAGAAGAACTTGCTATTTCTGCCAATGGCAAACTAGGAAGGAGCTGTCATGTGAGATACATCTTTTTTTAATGGAGAAAGGGGCAAGAAAAGAAGAGAGGAATCTAGGGAATGGAAAAAGAATGGAAATAAGAAAATAGTGGCAACCAACAACTCTCTCTTGACCCTTGCAGTGCATGGAGCATTTGGTGTTTGTGAACACTACACGTAAACTAAAATCACGGCTGGAGCTCAGGGTCCTGGGAACACAGAAGCAAAGAGCATGAACTTAAGACAGAATGAACATAAAAATAGGAAGCTGCCAAATTCTTCTTCTTCTTCTTCTTCTTCTTCTTCTTCTTCTTCTTCTTCTTCTTCTTCTTCTTCTTCTTCTTCTTCTTCTTCCTCTTCTTCTTCTTTCTCCAAGCCTCTGAGTCTATCGTGACTTATCTATGCCATCTACTGGTCTTTCAATTACTTGCCTTCCCAAAATTTCCTCTCACTGTTGATTAGGACAATTTTCCAGTGATGAGAGAACAAATACTGAGAACATTTTCACTCAAGTATTCAGCTTCCTACTAAAGTTATATTATCTAAAGCCCATGGCCTGGAACGGTCCGAGCTATTCCTTGTAAGTGAGATGCTGCAAAATTAATCTCTTCTTTGAAGTTCTCTTTTTGGAGAAAAAGATATTGTGGTTTCTGACAGAGAAAAAGTAGCACTATAGAATTCTCCATAAAGAGCGATGTAGGAAGTTGTCCTTGTCTGGGCGTTGGAAACAAGTTCACATGGTGATCCCTCTTTATCTAAAACATGCTTGTGCAATTTTATTGTGTTAACGCACATGGATTCACCTCTCAGCTAGGCTTCCAAAAAACCAGAATGTTTTTCCTGAACACTCATATTGCATGTGTGTCCTTATTTTTTATAACTATTGAATTCCTTTTTAATTTCATTTATCATCATGTTCTCTGGCTTGATTCATCAAGAATAATAAATGTCAAAACCTTTAATGTTATCCCAGATGTCTATTTAATTCATGACAATGTAGTAGAACATGTGCAGAAATCCAGCCTCGCCTTACATCTACATATAAACAGGAATCACTCATTAATAAGTGTAAAGTTTCAACAGCAGCAACAACAATCCTATCTGATTCCACAGAACCCTCTTGACAAAACGTTGGGTGACAGTGATTCATTACTCGCCCATGTGTAGAATCTATCACTTTCAAGGAGGAAAATCAAGCATTTTAAAGCAAAAGTAACTGAGCAAACCATGGAAGCCATCTGTGTGTGTGTGTGTGTGTGCGTGCGTGCGTGCGTGCGTGCGTGCGTGCGTGCGTGCGATATGTAACTGTTAAGCAGCTGAAGGTAATTCCAGGCATAGACTGTCTTGGGATATTTCTACCAAACCCCACTTGACCAAAGTACTTTTATTACAGTAAAAATCTACTGAGTCTCCTGAGAGCTCTCAATATTAACGAAGACTTGATGCTGTAAGTCAGGATTCAGAAAACTATAGCCATGGGCCAAATCTACCCTCCCATCTGTTTTTGTACAGTCTACCAGTAAGGAGTGGTTTTTATATTTTTAAATTGTGAAAAATAAAATATTATTTCATGAAGCATGGAAATTATATAAACTTTAGATTACAGTATTTATAAGTAAAGTTCTCTTGGAATATTGCCACATTCATTTATTTGATTTTTTTGGTCCGGCTGTCTACAGACTATAATAGCACAGCTAATTAGTTGCAGCAGAGACCCATGAAACCAAAACCATTGACCAACTAATCCTACACACACACGTAAATGCACACACATACATAGACACACACCACACACATCACACACACACACAGACACACAACACACAAGACAACACATATACTGCTGCTCCCCAAGACCAGCTCTGGGAAGAGCAAAGAAGAGAGAAGAGATGTGGATCTGTGGTATGGAGAATTGAGCAGTTGGTGAAGGGCTGGTTAAGGGAAATCAACTGTTGGTTGAACAACTAGCTAGAGGAACTAGTTGTTGAGGAGAAGATGAGGAACTGAGGAAAAAGAAATACTCAGAGACTCAGGCATATGTGGTACAAGCTGAAAGTCTTAAAGCCCAGGAGGAGTTTATTTTCTGTCTCTCTATCGCTCTGTCTCTGTCTTGCTTGCTGTCTGATCGACTCCTTGCTTATTGTCACCTACCTTTCTATATCTCTTCTTGCTTGCTGTTCCCCAGATTACTCTTTCATGTCTGTTACTTGCTTGCCCTTTCTCCTGGGACCAACCCCAGTATTTTAATGAAATGAAGTTCAATTCTTTTCATTACAGATCACATTTTTTTCTGTCTTTAAAATACTCTCACAAGGGCAATCAAAAATCAACAGAGTAACAAGGAAATACAAAATGTTCTGTAACCTGCAACAAAGCATACAACAAAAATCAATCAATTTTCAAACAACGGTCAGCATCACCTGATTATTACTTCTCAAACAATACTCAGGAAAGTTTAATCATAAATTTCCCGCAGGCTAAAGCCATTGTGCTTACAAGATGGTCATAGCTACATAGCTTGTACTAGATATTTTCTAAAGAAAGAACTTGACCCACTTCTAGTCCCAGACCAACAGGTGTGCTAACCAAGCCTAGGCTAACTGCCATGGGGCCGTCTCTTGTAAAATATCTATAAATCAAGATGTTCCAAGCCCACTTTCTAGTGCTCTCAAAGCAGATTCTGAAGAAATGTCTCTACAGGTAACAGTATCTAGCCAGGTACTCTTATGTCAACATTTTAATTTTCTTTCATGCAGCTTCTGCTTGGGTGCTCACAGTCAGAACAAAAAACTCTACCATTCTCTCAATCCTTTGGCCAAATGCCCTCTTTCAACACTCTCTGTGAAAAAGTTTTTCCCTATATGATTTTCCTTAGGGCTGGGAAATAAAGAGAAAAAACAGTAGGGCTTCCTCAAGACCCAGCTATTCCACTCCTTGGAATATACCCAGAAGATGCTCAACCACACAACAAGGACATATGCTCAACCATGTTCAAAGCAGCCTTATTCATAATAGCCAGAATCTGGAAACAACCTAGATGTCCCTCAGTTGAAGAATGGATAAAGAAACTGTGGTAAATTTATACTATGGAATATTACTCAGGTATAAAAAAACAAGGAAATCCCGAAATTTGTGGACAAAGGGATGGAACTAGAAATGATCATACTGAGTGAGTTAACCCAGAAGCAGAAAGACTCACATGGTACATACTCACTTATAATTGGACACTAGCCCAAAAGACAAGTCACATAATAGTCTTCACTTACCAGGACACTGGGATAGTTGTAAGGACATCCTATTGGGACTCTAAGTGAGAAAAGTATGAAAGGATGGGGAAATAGAAGGATCCAGAGGGTCCTAGAAACCTACAAGAACATCATGATGAGCAGGTATGGGCCCAGGGATTCTGCTCAAACTACTGCACCAACCAAGGACAATACTTGCAATAAACATAGAACCCCTTCTCAGATCTAGCCAATGGACAAAACATTCTCCACAGTTGAGTGGAGAGTGGGGACTGACATGGACATGAACTCTGGTGCCCCATATTTGACCACTTCCCCTTGGTGGTGAGGTCTGGTGGCACTCAGAGAAAGAATAAGCAGGCTACCAAGACAAGACTTGATAGTCTATGGTCATTTAGTGTGGGAGGAGGTCCCCCTTGGTCACAAACATAAGGAAGGGGAATAGGGTGAAAGTGGGAGGGAGGGAGGAATGGGAGGATACAAGGGATGGGATAACAATTAAGATATAATCTGAATAAATTAATTAAATAAAAAATACTGAGAAAAAAGAGAAAAAACAGTTTTAGGAAAACTAGCAGATTTCTAAACAACATTACACCTGGAACATATGTAATATCTAGGGGCAGTGGTGATCAGTCAGAGATCTTTGACACTTTGTCAAGCTAAGCCTCAGCAGCTGCTCTGGATGTCTAGCAATCATGCTGGACAGTCAGAGGTTTCTGGAACTTTGTCAAGCAAAGCCTCTACTACTTATCCTCATGTCTGTGACATTAAACACTCCACACACATGCACATACACACACCACATATAAACATACACACACATACACAGCACACCACATACTCACACATATGCACAACACACACACAAAACAACATTCACATACACATATCATATGAACACACACACGCACATATACACACCCATAGACAAACATACACAGTACACAAATACACCACACATATGCACATATACACACCACACACAAATGCTGGACTCTAATTTCATATCAAATTGATGAATGAGAGGTCGGATGCTAATATAAAGTTCGGTGCAAACTGCAGCCAGAAGTCCTAGAAGGAGTTCCCTAAAGTGATCAGGTCAACCCTGGAAGTCCGTGGGCCTTGCTCCATCACGCATCTCATCACAATAGCTTAGACAGAGGACTGAGCCATTTCCTTGCTATCTCCAGTGTTTGCCCTGAACTTTTTACCACAAAGAATGGAAGGGCTTGTTCTAGATACTTTCTATGTGCATCCTGGCTATTTCCTTGTGGTCTGTGAAGATGAGTTCTAACAGAGAGCAAGAAGCTCTCTGCACACATGGGCAGAGCAGAAGTGAGACATCAAGTAGCATCCTGGCTGGAATCATAATACCAATAAGGGGAGAATCCTGGCAGGGGGTGTGCTTGACTTCCCTGTGGCTCTAGTCTCTTCAGGACCCTGTTGATGAGGTCATAGTTCCCAGCGTCTCAGAATGCCTGCTCTTCTATCCCTAGCCCAGGAAAGCCATAGCCAGCTTTACTTCTCTGCTTTGGTTCATGTTGTTTACTAGAAACATCCTTAAACATAAGCACATAGAAAAGTTAACAACAAAACACTATAGACAGTAATCAAAATAAAAAGAGTAGATAAACTGGCAGCAGATGCAGTAGTGAATTATTATATATCAAATACTTTAAGAATATTTATATATTCCCATTAAACATAAGAAATATATGAAAAGTAAAGGCAAAATTTAGTAATGAAAAAGGACTCAAGTAGGATGCCTTGTAATCCTCAGTTTTTATTTCTGAAATCCAAGGGTACATGAAGAAAAGCTGGTAAAACTATACCATAAATCAGTTGGAATCTAATGAGTATGTGGGGATCTTAACACACTTACATTTGTACAGAAAACATTCAGAAACTTGCAATGGTGTTTCCAAGCATCCACAGCCAAAGTAGTGACTGCAATGAAAATTAGAATCTACTAAAAACTGAATAACAATAAAATTAGTGCTTACTAAAATATCTGGGATGCAGGAAACATAATATGAGGGAAAATTATATCTTTGAGTGAAAGCTCTAAAAATAAAAAGGTTTAAAAAACAACAATCTAGTTGTCAGTTATAAGACCCTAATTGTCAATTATAAGAAAAACAACAACAGATTAGTCTCCTCAGAAAAGTGCAATAAAAGAAATAGGACAGATAAGAGCAGAAGTCAGTGAAATAGAGTGCAGAACTGCCGTGGGAAGAATTAAAACTAAATTGCCTTTGTTTGTTTTGTTTTGTTTTTCAGAAAAAAAGTTTTAAGACCTAAGTAGACAACATGCTAAATATCTTCCTATATGTGAAATTCTCAGTAAGCCAAAAGGTAATGACACAAATCAAGTCAGTTACTGCCTTGATCTGGGGATTAGGAGACTTCGAATGTCAATGCTATGTAGGGCTTTTCACACTAAAAGTTTGATCCCCACAGCAGTGCTAGTGGGATGCCTGAAACTGTTCCCATACAAACCTAACTGGAATGTTCTAGACCACTGGAGGCATCCTCTCTTTAGAGATTGTGCTACCAAGCACTTTCCTCTTCTTCATTTTCTCACAGTAAGGTGAGCAGTTTTGCTTCACTGTGCACTGAGATAATCAGTCACAAACTAAAGCTGTGAGCACAAAACAATCTTTTCTCCTTAGAAGCTGATTTACCTCAGCTGTTGGCTACAAGAACATAAAGCTAACACAGGCAGTGAGACTGACATTGGTGTAAGTTGTACAATAGTATGCAAATACCAAAGCTCATCAAACTGTAGGTAAATTATGGTATATGAACTATACCCTAACGAAACCATTAGGTACTTAAGATGAGAATGCTCTTGCCCCAGGGTCTAGTCAGGTGAGCCACCTGAGCCTTGAACCCTCTACTAACCCTTCACCCTGTAGATCTATCCCATAGCTCATACTCAGCACCTGCCCCACTCAGACTTGTCCTGCCTCCAACCTCCAGGCTTTGGCCATACCCTCGCTGCTCAAGCCCAGCCTACAGCCTCCTCTAGCTCCACATCCAAGGTCTATGCCCAACTAGATCTTGTCTATATTATACCACAGGCTTCCCAGAAAACTTGATGAAATCTCCCTTCTACACACCCTTCCCAACCTCCAGATTTAGCCTGGGTCCCACATCTAGTGTCCAGCTTAGTCTGGACAGCTATGCTCACACAGCTCGCAACCTACAGGCCCCTCCCAGACCACATACACCTCTCTGCTCAGACAAGTCCAGCACGTTTTATGACAGGATGTGGCGACATGAGTCTGCCCATGCCTCACCTCCTCACATCCTCCTCACACTTCAGATCAAACTCCACACTTAGAGCAGGACGCACACCCTGCATGGCAGCCCAGTCCCCTCTGTCTGCCTCACTTCATTCAACCTAAGCTACATTCAGCCTTTGGGCTCTTCCTGGCTTGTACATATCGTTCTGTCCCTCAGCCTTCTGCATCTAACTCAATCATCAAACAAATGGAGTCCACATGAAAAAAATATGAAATACCAATGCAGTATTTATACCCTAAACCCACAGCCCTATAAAAATACTCACTGGTAAGAATTACCTAGCCCTGTAGTTCTCAACCTCCCTAATGCTGTGACCCTTTAATACAGTTCCTCATATTGTGATGAGCCCTAACTATAAATTTTTTTGCATTGCTACTGTCATTTTGCTACTGTTATGAATTATGCAGTAAATGGTTTTGGAAATAAAGGTTTTCCAAAGGAGTCACAATCCACAGGTTAAAAACTGCTGACCTAGATGAACTCCATGATGTAATCATAATTTCATCAAAGAACTCAAGGAGTTTAAAGAAGACACAAGAATATGACCCAGTTAATTTAGAGAAAATGAGCTGAAAGAAAAAAGATACCAAGTGAGGCCCAAGAAAACACAAACATGAGGCTGATGGGATGACAAAGACAATCCAGGATTTAAAAACCAAATTCAATAAGTGAGTAGAAATATTGAAGAGGTCTCAAGTTGAAATGAAGATGGAATTGAAAAGCTCAATAAGCCAACTAGAAAACTCAAGGGAAAGCCTTACACGTAGAATGGATGAAGCAGAAGATAGAATGGCGGGACTTGACAGTAAAGTGCATTGCTATCCTTCTTAAGGGCATTTTCTTATAAGTAATAAGAATGTGTGCTCGATGTAAGAAAATAAGCAAGCCTTAATCATTCCTGCCTAGTGTCTTTAACCTATAGGACTGAATCAAAAGAGGAATGTGGAACTGAAGCTGAAAATAGAAACCTATGCTTCAGTTTATTGGGTACCAGCTAGTTGGCCCACAAATAAAATTATCTGTCTGAAGTCCTCATCAACTAGTTCCTGTTATTTTAATGGAACACCTGTGCAGGCTATAAAGAAAAGCAGTCACGGCCCTAAAGAGAAACAGTGCCATTCTTTCTCTTTGCTTTTGATGGCCTTAGATTATCTTAATGTATCATATAACAATGAATAAAAATCAAGGGGAATGCATGTGTTATAATTAGCCCCCGTGAGTCTTTAGTCTTATAATCCTGTGTGTTATTTCAAATCTCTGCAATGTATTTTTAATAATTAGTATTGAGGGACAGCAGCAGTAATAAATGTGCAGGGAACATAGTAGAGTTAATATATTGTGGGTTTACAAGTTATAGTGGTTTTGAATGCAGCTAATTTATTTTGTGAGTAATAGAAAACAAACAGAGAAAACATGAAATTAATAGCTGAACAGAGCCACCTAGCTACCAACCTGGTCATCATCATCACTCATGAAGCTCCACAGGCCAGGACCAATACCAGGCCCTAGGCAGCCCTGTTGTTGTTTAACCATCACTTCCAGCCACCCTTGCTCCCTCTCTCCTTTTCTCTGTCCCCTCCTTCTATTGCACCCTGCTCTCTTCTTGGTCCTTTATTTTCCTGCCTCCTCCTTCTCTGCCCAATTCTCATTGCCAGTTGTGAGCCTGTTGCTGCTTGGACACCTAAGCTGAAACCGAAGAAGTGCAACTCTTGGTTCTGTAGACACAATCTTGCCATAGGAGCCAACAAATGGTGAGCTGAGACCAACTACCTGTATTTTGTGTATTTAGTCATTTTATTCTTCCCTCCCTCCTCTCATCCAAATCCCACCCTCACAGCTTCTCCCTTACTCCCCTATCTCCTTCTTCTCAGAGAAGGGAAAGCCTCAAAGGGGTACCCACCCACCCTGGCACCACAAGTTGCGGCATAACTAAGTGCATCCTCTTCCACTGAGGCCTGACAAGGAGGCCTAGCTAGAGGAAAGGGATTCAAAGGCAGGCAACAGAGTCAGAGCCAGCCCTACTCCTGTTGTTAGGGGATCTACAGGACAACCAAGCTGCACATCTGCTACATATGTGTAGGGGGCCTAGGTCCGGCCCATGAATGCTCTTTGGTTGGTGCTTCTGTCTCAGTCAGCCCCCATGGGTCCAAGTTAAATTACTATATAGACCTTGTGCTCTCCTTGACCCTTCCAGCTCCTTATATCCTTCCTCCCACTCTTCCACAGAACTCCCCCAGCGCAACCTATTGTTTGGCTGAGGGTTTCTGCATCTGTTTCCATCAGCTGCTGCATGAAGCCTCTCAGAAGACAGTTATGCTAGGCTCCTGTCTGCAAGTAAAGAAGCAGAGCATCATTAATAGTGACAGAGGTTGGCATGGGTCTCAAGTTAGCCCAGTCATTGGTTTGCCATTCCCTCAGTCTCTGTTCCATTTTTATGCCTATACTTCTTGTGGGCAAGACAAATTTTAGGTCAAAGGTTTTATGGGTGGGTTGGTGTCCCCTTCCCTCCACTAGAAGTCATACCTGGCTACACAAAGCAGCTGCTTCAGGCTCCATATTCCCTGCTGTTAGGCATCTCAGCAAGAGTCACTAATATAGATACCTGGGAGCCTCTCCTGTGTCAGAGATGCACACACACGCACACACACACACACACACCAATTTCTTTTCTCTCTTGCCTTCCCTCTCCCACCACACCCCAACTCTCCTTCACCTGATCGTCACCCTGGTACACTCCCCACCCCCTCCCACCAAGCTCTCTTCTTCCTCAACTTCAGATGCCTATTTTATTTCCCCTTCTGAGTGAGATTCAAGCATCCTCCCTTGGATCCTCCTTGGCTTCTTTGGGTCTATGGATGGTAGTGTGGTTATCCTGCACTGTATGGCTAATATCCACTTAGAAGTGAATACATACCATGCGTGTCTTTCTGGGTCTGGGTTACCTCACTCAGGATGAACTTTTCTATTTCCATCCATTGTTGAGAGTGCTACTATTAATGTGTGGGGTTTGATGTGTGTTTTAAGCTTTAGTAATGTTTCTTTTATGAATGTGTGTGCCCTTTCATTTGGGACATAGATGTTCAGAATTGAGACATCGTCTTGGTGGATTTTTTCTATGAGTATGAAGGGTCTTTCTCTACATCTTTTGAATAATTTTGGGTGAAAGTCTATTTAATTAGATATTAGAATGTCTACTCCAGCTTTCTTCTTGGGCCCATTTGGCTGAAAAATCTTTTCCCAGCCCTTTACTCTTAGATAATATCTATCTTCTTTGCTGAGGTGTGTTTCTTATATGCAGCAGAATGATGGCTTCTCTTTCATAACCATTCTGTTAGCCTGTATATTTTTATTGGGAACTGAGTCCATGAGCAATGATTGTTATCTCATGTTATTTTTATATTCTTGATGTGTGTGTGTGTGTGTTTCTCTTCTTTTGTTTTTGCTGTGCTGAATTATATATTTCCTGAGTTTTCTTAGATCTAATTAACCTCTTTGGGTTGGGAGTTTATTTCGAATATTTTCTGTAGGGCTGGATTTGTGAATAAATATTGTTTATATCTGTCTTTTTCTTGGAATACCTTTTTTTCTACCTCTAGGTGATAGGGAGTTTTGCTAGGTATGGTAATCTGGGTTGCCATCTGTGGTCTTTTAGATTTTGCAAGACTTCTATTCAGGCCCTTCTCGCTTATAGAGTCTGTTGTGAAGTCAAGTGTAATTCTGATAGGTCTGTTTTTGTAAATTACTTTTCCTTTTTCCCTTACAGCTTTTAATATTATTTCTTTGTTCTGTATAGTTAGTGTTTTAATTATTATGTGGCAGGAGATTTTTCTTTTCATGTCCAATCTAATTGTTGTTCTGTATGTTTCTTGTATGCTTAAAGGCATCTTTGGCGTCTTTTTCTTTAGGTTGGGGACTTTTCTATGATTTTGTTGAAAATATTGTCTGGTCCTTGGAGCTAGGATTTTTCACCTTTTTCTATTCCTATTATTCTTAGGTTAGGTCTTTTCATAATATCCCAGATTTCCTGGATGTTTTTAACATTTTTTTAACCGATGTATCAATTTCTTCTATCATATATTCTATGCCTGAGATTCTTCTTCCATCTCTTGAATTCTATTGGTGCTACTTGTGTCTGTTGTTCCTGTTCTCTTCCCTAGGTTTTCCTTCTCCTGAATTCCCTAAGTTTGTGCTTTCTTTATTGCTTCTATTTCCACTTTCAGATCTTGAACAGTTTTATTTATTTCCTTCATCTGTTTATGTGTGATTTTCTGTATTTATTTAGGGAATTACTCATTTCCTGCTTAAAGGCCTCTATCTGTTTGATTGTATTTTCCTGTATTTCTTTAAGGGATTTATTCATTTCTTCTTTAAAGGCTTCTATTATCTTTATAAATTTACATTTAAGGTCATTTTCTTGTGCTTCAGCTGTGTTACGATACCCTGGGCTTGCTATAGTATGGTATCTGGGTTTCTGTGGTGCCATATTGCCCTAGCTCTTGTTGCTTGTGTTCTTATGCTGACCTTTAGCCCTATGGTTGTCTCTTGTATTCTCGTTCCTCAGGTAATGCAAGCTGAGCTGTGGGCCAGAAAATCAAGTGTTAGGAGCAATTGCAGTTTGCCTCTGGTGATCCCTGATGGCCTCAGGCCTGTGAGAATACAGGTAGGGTTATGGTTAGGGAGAGGGAGCTGGTAGGGTGCAGAGAGTAGCTCATTGCAGCTAGGCTTGCCTAGGATCACCCATCAGGCAGGGGGCTGGGACTTATAGGCCTCACCTTTCTGTCCTAGGTGGGTGCAGGCCTCTAGGGGTGGAGGCCGAACTGTGGGATGAGAATGGGATGTACAGGGCATAAGCATGATTATATTTTATTACCTACCTAGTTTGATCTTAGCTACAAGTCTAAAAGTTTAAACAAAAGGAAATCTGGTTCCTAATTTATAGGTTGGGAATGTATTTTTTAATGTTTATTCTACCACTGGGTTATCAACAATCATTTCAAAATCAAGTTAAATCATTGGTTCCTCACAAACTGTAGACTCTCCATTAGAGATTTTTTTTCAGGTTAAAAGTTTTGGTTCTCATTCAATTTTATTTATTTCTTTATTTTTAAATTTTAACATATTACAATTTGTTCAGATTACATCCCAAATGTTATCCCCTCACATGTATCTTCCCATTACCCATCCTCTTTCTCTTCTGCCCTATTCTCCTCCCCTAGACCTCTGACAGAAGGGGATTCTTTAGAGTTTTAACTGTAACTCCCATATTTGTAAACATTAATATTCAGATTTTTTTGTTTTATAGTCTCACAGAAAAAAAAATACTTAGATTCTAAGGTCCAAGCTTCTTATTTTACAAACAAAAAATTTAGAAAACTAAATCTTACAGAAACAAAGAAAGCAACTTCTGAGGTATACTACAATAAAGCAAACTATGAAACCCAGGTTCCCAAAATCCCGTGTTAGTGCTCCCTCATTCATGCCTGTAGAATGTTGGCGGTAGGGATGACCAATGTGTCAAAGAATCTTACAAATAATAATTGTGGGATGGAGGTATTGATTCTGCTAAGTACAAGCAGAAGTCCATTCTTGTAAATTGCCATTTGGGTGATTTCTCAAAATAAGCGTTTTTCCATGTACATGGAATGCAAAGGAAATGTGGTCCAGTTAAGCACTGGGCAGTGTGCAAGTGAAGCAGGACTGGAGAAAGGAAATGTGGTCCAGATGAGCACTGGGCAGTGTGCAAGTGAAGCAGGACTGGAGAAAGAGCAGAACTGGAATAGTTAGGAGTAAGCCTGAGAACCTGGGGCTGAGATGCTCAAGTTTTAACCGAAGCCACAGTGATTGCTGGTTCTAGATATGGTTTGGAATCACGTTAGGATGGGAAGAGGCCTATGTTCTGGAGCACATGTCCTTGGCAAGGCTATAATACAATAATACTTGACTGTTCTAAAACAGCTGAGCCTCTGTTAGCTGTTTAGGCATGGTTCCCATGGCTGGCTCAGCCTGCTTTCTTATAGCACCCAGCACCACCAACCCAGGGGAACACTGCACACTGTGAGCTAGCCCTTCCCACATGAATCATGAAGAAAATGCACCGCGCATTTGCCCACAAACCAGTCTTGTGGGGGTATTTTCTTAGATGAGGTTCCCTCTTCACAAATGACTCTACCTTCTGTCCAGTTGGCATATAAGCAGCCAGTACAGGTAGGGAGAACTTCTGTGGATACCTGTGGGGGAAGAAGATGGGCGTTCCCAGAGGATGGATCAGAGATTAAAGTTGTTAGAGAAAGTTTCCACTCAGCTGCATATAAATGTGAGGAAAGATGTGCATGGATCTGTGCTCGCATGTGTACATGCGTGCATGTGTACATGTGTGTTTGTGTGCTCATGCATGTGCATGTGAGGGTATGCACATGGAACAATACTATTTCAAAAAATCCATACTGTTTGCTTCCTTACCACCTAAGCTAGCAAAGCCTAGAGAAATGCCGTAATACTCAGATTGACTGTAAAGCATTTGCACACTAATAGTGTCTTGCTAATCCATCCAGTAAACCACACATGTTTTTGTAGACCTTTTCTGTGTAGTGAGTGCGTCCTTCTTATCTTAGGTGAAATAAAGCATCTTTTAATTTGTCTACTATATTTACATCTACTCCCAAGGAATCCCAGGCATGTGAATTCCCATTGAATTTTTTTTAATATATACCTCTCAAATTCCATCTCAAATTCCATCTCAAATTCAAAGGTGAAAAAGTAAGTTTTTTTTAAAAAAAAATCCAAGTTGACCCTTGGAGAAACCCCCTCACGTGCTTTAGAAGTTCTACTGGTCTTCTGTTTGGGAAGCAAATGATGTCCAACTACACACTGTGAACTCCTTAGAGAACCTACTAAGTGAAAAAGAACTTAATCAGCTGCAAAAACTTTCGCCTTGGGAAGCGTGAGCAGAGCCAAGTCCAGCCCCACTGGTGTTTTTATTCCTTCTCAAAACACTCACATTTTTTGTAGACGATGCAAGAATTTTTACGTTTAGGCATTAAAAATAGTATTGAATCTGGGATTTTTTACTCAAAGCAATAGCCAATACATACGTGTGTGTGTGTGTGTGTGTGTGTGTGTGTGTTATCAGAAGGAGGACATACCCATAATAAGCTATACTATAAAATAAAAATTACCATCAACAAAGAAGTGCCATGTAAGAAGTAGCAAGAGAAGGACGTGAAATGGCACAGTGAGTTCTAAAAGGGGACAATACTGAGCCTGTCTTTTAGGCTCCTTGGACAAATCTAGGAAATAGCCAGGACCATGAACACACGTCTTCTATTTAGGAATAGAGAGGCACATAAAGGTTGGAAGGAAAGGGGAAGAAAGGGATGTGTTATAAATTGTGTGCTTCCATCGGCTGCTGCAGCCTCTTCAGCGTTCCATGCCAGACCATCTGCATCACCACAAAGTCCATCCCCTGGACGCTGCTCCCTGATCCTCCGTTGGATAGGTTTTTCCTGCACTTGGTCAAAGAAGGGTCCTGGCTAGAGAATGGAGAGCAGGAAGGTATGTCCTGAGGCATGCGGGCTGCAGGCTGTGCTGCCACTGCTGCAGGTCTCCTGGCAAGGCCCCCTCTGCAGTCACTTCTCACCAGGAAGCCATGGGTGTGGTGACAGTTCCCTCCAAGGACTTTCAACTCTCTGATTCTTGGAGCACCACCTCGCCACATTGTCCTCAGAGCCCTAAAAGTGCTGGTAATTTCTGACTGGCTGAGCTGTGTCTTCATTCTCTATGATCTGCCTTCTTGTCTTCATCGTAATTTAGCAATCAGAGGTCTGTGATTTCCTCACATAAGTGACTCGGTTAGCTTCCCAGCTTCATCCTTCTCACTTTTCCCTACATTGCTAAATGGTTGGTATTCTTGTCCTCAACTACATGTTAGTACCTCAAGATCACATCCTATCAGCCTCATATCTTTTGTTTGTGCTATATTGTCTCATCAATATATTATTAAACATCAGTCATGTATAGACATTCTACTGATAAGTCCCTGACTGTGAAAAGTACCATAGCTAGGAATGCCCCTTGTGCTAAACAACTGACATATACTGTGATAATTTAAAGACATGGCTGCTAAAAAAAAAAAAAAAAAAAAAAAAAAAAAAAAAAAAAAAAAAAAATCACATAAAGATCCAAAAGGTGGTTCATTAAGTAAAGACATTGCCACTCATGGCACCAGACAGGGAAGGTTATTGTCAGGAGCAGGAGATTGGCTAGCCATGTTGCATGTACACTCAGGAAACTGAGGAGGAAAGGGAAGTGATCCCTGGCTATAAAACCTCAAAACCAAACTCTCACAGCCTTCAAAACCTCCCCGATCCTTACCAGTGACTAACTTTCTCTGGTAAGGCTCCATTTCCTAAAATCGACAACCTCGCCAAGCAGCAGCATCACCTGGGAACCAAGTGTAAACCCGTGGGGTCAAGTCACATTCTAACCACATCTTGCTTTGCTCTAGGAACCTCCTGGATTCTCAGGCCTTGGCCTTCAGAATGAGAGTCAAACCTCTCACTTACTGATCCTGAGACACAGGATAAGGGTGGCCACAACCCAGTCCCCTTGTCATCCACCTAGCAGATGCCAACTGAGGAATGCACCTTATAATTCTGTGTACAATTCATCTAATGGCGTCTACTTTTATATCTCTCTATCTATCTACCATATATCAATCAATCTTTCTGCCTAACTGCCAATCTCTTTTTTTTTTCTGTTTTTCTGAAGAACCCCGACAAGTACCCCATTCCTAGAAGTCTAGACTTAGCACAGTATAACTGAAAAGAATCCATCACAAACCTTTATTCGTTGGCAGGAAACGGGTATATTTTCATTTTTAAAGCAATTTGCTTTAGTAACCAATTTGCAAATTCCTGGTTTCTATGGAGTAATCCTAAGTCAACTATAAATTAAGACTGAGGTAACATGACAGTTGAAGCATAATTTTCCTCCTGTTTCATAATGACTTCTCAAATTACCCTCATGTATAGTTGGCTTCAAAACTTCATTATCTAAACTTCGTGACTGGGAGATCGCACTTATATGAAGCATAAGGCATGAGCCCCACCAAATGTTGTGTACAGTGTTTGCACTCTTCGAGAAATCTTTGGGTTGATAGACACCTGCTAAAATAAGACGCATTAACGTTAACTAAAGAGGTAACGTGTATGGAAAGTAAGTTTTGTTTTGCACCAGAATAACTAAATATTATACCGGAGACAGCAATTTCAAACATTCTCACATAGCTAGCACCAAAAGCAAATGTCCTTCCCTTTAAATAATTCAAACAGTATATAACATAGAGGCTTTAAATGTTTTGCCAAGAGTTACAAACCTCAACAGGTTTTTTTTTAACAAATATTTTAATTTTAATAAAAACTAGTCACATCACCTCCCCTTTCCTTTATTTCCTCTTATCCTTCCCGCATCAGATCCCTCTCCTGCGACCTCTCCTCACAAACTGATGGTCCCTCTTGCTTTCTTATTATTACATACATTTTTATTCAGACCTCAGGACTCTTCTGCATCTCTCCACATTGCAGAGCATTGGCCACTAGAGGGCAGATGTGACCAAGGCATTTAATGCATTTCTACGAACACTTCAAATTTTAACCTATTTGAAATAGTGCCTTTTGAATTCAAAGATAAGTTTTCTTCAAAAAATCTTATGCCAATTAAAAGCTCTGAAATTTATTTGATGATTCAGCTATTAGTCTTTCTGTTTTTTATAAACTATCAGATGTTATCTTTTATTTCAATTATAATCAACTTAAATTTACAACAAAGGAACATAAGACGTTGTTAGTTTGTTATTGCATAACATTGGCAGCAGCTGCCAGCACTTTGTTGTTGTTGTTGTTTGGTGCATGTATGATATAGTCTTGCTTGGGTATATTTATCAATAGTTTCATTTTACCACGAATGTTTGAAAAGTACTGCAAGATGGGTGTCTTAGCTAGGGTTTCATTTCTGTGAAGAGACACCATGACCACTGCAATTTTTTTTTAATTAAACATTTTTAATTTTTACATATACATTTATATTATTACACATACATACAATAAACTACCTATAGCAAGAGGAACCATCTTTCCTATCTTGAAACATGGCACAATCAGGAATTACATAAATGTTACATTCTTAGTGTTTTGGCTATTTGTTTTGAGCAGCCTTGAAGAAAACATCTTTCCTATCTTGGTGCATCTAAAACTCTGAATGTAAATCAATCTCCATCATATCTTGTCATTATCAACTTAAAACATCTATATAGACCTAAAAACATCTTAACCCCTAAACAACTAAGCTTCATTGTAAAACTAAGCTACCTGGTTTTCAACCCCATCAGAGACTTGAGAAGGAATAAACTTGATTATCTGAGTATACAGGAGTACAGGTTAGCAGCTTTCAAATGAGAAGATGACAGAAATAGTTTGTTGCCTGAATAGTCACCCCAAAAATATGGGAACCTGACTCTTCTTCAGTGATTTTCTTCCATTGTGCCCCCATTGAGATCCCACTTCAGAGCTTTACCAGAGGCTATGCCAGTACCCAGAACCACAGGTAAGTCATTGCCCACAGACTTGCAATGCTTCCTCAGACCCAACTAAGCCTTCCCCCAACATAGCCTCCTCCCCTCATGACGGTATCCTAGTCCACAACTTGGATTGAAGCCCCCTGCTCTACCAAAGTCCAAGGCAGTACCCAGTGTAGGCATAATATTATTGTGTAGTTTAAATTATAAATTCCTGTCTAAATGTTGCATAAACTCTGCTCCCCAATTGTCCCCCTCTTATGTCAATAAAGCTTCTTACAGTCAATTGATGAGCAGGGGAGAGACTAGGGCTGGACTTCCTGTCAGCCAAGGGAGAAAGAATCAGTTGATTCAACCAGGGGATTCAGCCACAGAGAGAGGACCAAAGAAGATGTGAAGAGGTTCAAGAAGGGAAAAATCTTGAGCCAAGGAAAGCTACAAAGTTCAAGTATATTGCTTGAATGTTTGCTGGGAGTAAGACAAACTAGCTTAGAGGGTTAAGAACAGATGTAAACTGTTCAGATTGTGTTGTGAAGTCTTGTATCATAAAAGAGTCTAAATTATTTGTGTAATAGGCAGGTTAAGAAATAAGCTAAGTCTAAGCTACCTGACCTCCAACTCCCTCAGAGACTTGAAAAGGAGTAAACTTGACTAAACTTGATCTGAGTATACCAGGAGTGCAAGTAAGTAGCTTTCCAAATGAAAAGATGACAGTGACAGTTTTCTACCTGAATAGTCACCCAAAACTCTCTATAATATTGGAGAATCTTCTTCTGCCTTCTGGCCCAATATATCTGGCAGACACATTTGTGAGACAGGAACCACTGAGAACTTGCTTAGTCTGTCTTGGCAGAGTTTGGCCATCAACTCTGCATCCAAGCTTGCCCTTTTATTGGGGAGAATTCTGTCTGTGGCAGAAATGAGGACCTTTTGCCCAGTGGATAGTTTGTCACATTTGAAGATATCTCCATAAGGAGGTTCTTAGATGCTCATCATCTTCTTTGAGGTAGGCTGGGTGTTACCAGGAGTTAACTTGCCTCATTGTCAATTAAACTTTAAAGTAATAAAAACATTTTTAAATGCCATAATCTGCGTGTCTCTAGGGTTTTTGAAGACCGTGTCTTTCTACAGAGTCACATCTATCTGCTGTACTATGATGTGTAGTCTTGTGATAAAAACAGACTAGCAATCAGTTTTACAACGAAGCTTAATTGTTTAGGGATTAAGATGTTTTTAGGTCTAGATAGGTGTTCTAAGGTGATAATGACAATATGTGATGGAGATTGATTTGCATTCAGAAATTTAGATGCACCAAGAGAAGAAAGATGTCTTCTTCAAGGCTGTCAAATACAAATAGCCAAAATACTAAGAATTTAACATCTATATAATCTCTGATTGTGTCATGGTTCTTCTTGCCACAGGTAATCTATTGTACATATGTGTAATAATATAAATGTATATGTACAAAAATAATATAATTTAAAATTTTTTAAAAGAAGCAAGCTAAGAGAAATAAGAACAGTTTTATAAAAGTAACCCAACAACCCAGATCCCCAGGTAAACACCCACAGACTGCCAACACTTCCACAAAGCCTGTACAGGCTTTCTTTATCAGTCCCACCCCTGTCACTATATCCTGAAACACAATTCAGGTGGAAGCCCTTGCTCTATCAGAAGCCACATTGGTTCCCAGAATGCCAGAAACAAAGTCAGCACTTAAACCCCAGAGGTCATTAAAGATACTAGAACCTCAGAGGAGGCATGCTACTTGACCAGAGGACTCACTGGCCACCAAAACTGTAGGCCAGTCAGACCAGAAGACTAGAGTTCCAAGAAGACCAGAAGCCAAGGGGAAAACACCCATCCAACAAAAACAAACACAGAAATCAGCACCTAAACCTATAATTATCCCAAATCCAGATGCCTAGAGGCCAGCACAGGAACACAATCAGCAACAGCCAGGGCAATATGTCGCCAACAGAGCCCAGCTATCCTACTTCAGCAAGACTTAAATATTTCAATACAGATGAATCACAAGAAAACCACCTTAAGACCAAATTTTTGAAGATGATAGACATCCTTAAAAAGGAAATTAATAAATCCCTTAATAATTTTTTTTAAAAACTCACAAACAATTGGAGGAAATAAATAAATCCTTCAAAGAATGCCTGGAAAATACAGGCAAACAATTGGAAGAAATTAACAAATCCCTTAAAGAAAGCCAAGAAAAAGCAATCAGGTGAAGGAAATAAATGAAACTGATCCAGACCTGAAAAATGGAAATAGAAGCAATAAATAAAACATAAACTGAAGAAATGCTGGGGATGGAAAACCTAGGAAAGAGAACAGGAACTGTGGACACAGGCATCACCAACAGACTACAAAAGATGGAAGAAAGACTTTCAGGAATAGACAATATGAAAGAAGAAAATGCTAAATCTAAAAAGTTTCTAACACCAAACATCCAGGAAAGTTGAGACACCATAAAAAGACTGAACCTAAGAATAACAGGAATAGAAAGAGAAGATTCCCAGGTCCAAGATCCAGAAAATATCTTCAACAAAATCACAGAACAAAATTAAAGAAAGAGATGCCTATCAATGTACAAGAAGCCTGCAAAACACCAAATAGGCTGCACCAAAAAGGAAAGTCTTCCCATCACATAATAATTAAAAAACTAAATGTACAGAACAAAGGACAAATATTAAAAGCTGCAAGGGATAAGAACCAAGTAACATATAAAGGCAGACATATGAGAATTACACCAGACTTCTCAACGGAGACTTTAAAAGCCAGAAGGGTCTGGCCAGATACCTTGCAGACCTAAGAGACCACAGATGTCAGCCCAGACTAAAATATTCAGCAAAACTCTCAATTGCCATAGACGGAGGAAACAAGCTGTTCCAAGAAAAAAACCAAACTTAAACAATATCTTTCCACTAGCCCAGCCCTATAGAAAATAATAGAAGGAAAACCCCAACACAACAAGGGTAACTACACTCAAGAAAACAAAGAAAATAAATTATTTTACATCATCAAAAACAAAAGAAGAGAAACACACATTCACACTACCACCACCAATATCACAATTCAGGAATCAACAACATCAAGGGACTCAATTTCTCAATAAAAAGACACAGGTTAACAAAATGAATGTGAAAATAGAACCATTATTCTACTGCATACAAGAAACACACCTCAGCAACAAAGATAGATAACTCAGAATAAAGGGCTGAAAAAAATTTTTCCAAGCAACCTACCCAACAAACAAGCAGCAGTAACTATTCTGACATCTAATATAATAGACTCTCAAGCAAAAGTAATTAAAACAGATGGCAAAGGGCACTATACTCATCAAAGGAAAAAAATCCACCAAGATGATGTCTAAATTCTGAACATCCATGCCTGAAATGCAAGGACACCCATATTCATTTAAAAAAAACACACATTATTAAAAATTAAATCACACATCTATCCCCACACATTAATAGTGGGAGACTACAGGACCCCACTCTCACCAATGGATAGGTCAATGAGACAGAAACTAAACAGAGAAATAATGAAACTAACTGATGTTATAAATCAAATGAACCTAACAGATTCTACACAACATGTTGCGGATGGTCTGATGTATTTTTGATGCTAATTATTGCTTGCTGTCTGACCCACCTTCTGCTTAATAAAAAGCCATCCCACCTGGGCAGGGCAAAGGAGATAGGTGGGGCTAGGAGAGAAGAATTCTGGGAAGAGGAAAGACTGCCACGAGAGAGGAGAAAGGAGAGAGACCTAAAGGGAAGAGAGGAAGGTCACCATGGGTTAGCTGGAGGAGAAACACATGGCTGGCGTGGATGGAGAATTCAGCTCAGATGAAGAACATTAACAAGTATTTGGGATTATGGATGGGAGGTAGCTTGATAGAAGTTATTAGAAGCAGATGGCATAGTATCGAGGCAGGGATCCCATGCCTGCCCCACTATGGAAAGTAGTTTAGAGTATTGGTATCTGCCCTGCCTCAGGTTAAAAGGCTATTTTAAAATATAACAAGTGAAAGTCGATCCCCACTCTCCGCTCAACTGTGGAGAATGTCCTGTCCATTGGCTAGATATGGGTAGGAGTTTGAAGTTTACGGCCTGTATTGTCCTTGGCTGTTGCCATAGTTTGAGCGGGACCCCTGGGCCCAAATATGCCTATCATAATGTTCTTCTTCACAAATACTCTGGTGCCTCATATTTGACTATGTCCCCTGAATGGGGAGACCTGGTGGCACTCAGAGGAAGGATAGCAGGCTACCAAGAAGAGACTTGATACTCTATGAGCATATACAGGGGGAGGAAGTCCCCCTCAGTCACAGCCATAGGGGAGGGGAGTAAGGGGAAAATGGGAAGAAGGAAGGAATGGGAGGATACAAGGGAGGGGATAATCATTGAGATGTAATATGAATAAATTAATAAAATAAAATTTAAAAAAAAATATAACAAGTGTTTGTGTCTTAATTGATCGCTAGTCAAGCCTAAGGTAATACAGATAATTTTAAAGCAATAAAAACATTTCACCCAAACACAAAAGATTGCACCTTCTTCTTAGCATCACATGGAACCTTCTCCAAAATTGATCATCTACTTGGTCACAAAGAAAGCCTCAATAAATACAAGAAGATTGAAATAACCTCTTGTATCTTATCAGACCACCCTGAATTTGAGCTGGAACTCAATAACAACAGAAATAAAAGAAAGCCTACAAACAGATGAAAATTGAACAACTTTCTATCAATGACCACTGGGGCAGGGAAGAAAGAAAGAAAAAAATTAAAGAATTCCTAAATTTTAATGAAAACAAGGGCATGACACACCCAAACTCAAGGGACACAATGAAAGCAGTACTAAAAGGAAAATTCATAGTACTAAGCACCTTCATAAAGAAATTGGAGAGATCCCATACTAGCAACTTAACAGCACACCTGAAAGCTTGGAACAAAAAGAAACAAACACACCAAAGAGGAGTAAACAGTAGGAAATAATCAAACTCAGCACTGAAATCAATAATTTAGAAACAAAGAGAACGATGCAAAGAATCAATGAAAACAAGAACTGGTTCTTTGAGATAATCAACAAGATAGAAAAAATGTTAGCCAAACTAACTAAAAAGCAGAGGGACAGTATCATGCAGAACTTCAAGTTTCTGAAGGAGGAAACTGAAGAATGCAACAGAAGATGGAAAGAAGATCCGTGCTCATGAATCAGGAGGATTAACACAGTAAAAATGGCGATCTTACCAAAAGCAATTTAGAGATTCAATACAATCCCCATTAAAATACGAACATAATTCTCTACAAAGCTTGAAAAAGATTGTAAACTTCATATTGAAAACAAAAACAAGAATAACTAAAACAATCCTATACAATAACTTCTGGAGGTATCTCCATCCCTGACTTCAAACTATATTACTGAATAATTGTAATAAAAGCTGCATGGCATAGAAATAGACTGGTTGACAGATGGAATCAAATAAAAGACCCAAAAATAAAACCACACACTTACAGGCACTTGATTTTTTACAAAGGAATAAAGCATACAATAGAAAAAATAAAACACCATCAACAAACGGTGCTGGTCTAACTGAGTGTCTACATGTAGAAAAATGCAAATAGATCCATATTTATCACCCTGCACAAACTCAAGTAAAAGTGAGTCAAGTCCAACATAATACCATATAACACTAAATTTATTATAAGAGAAAGTAGGGAAGAGCCTTGAACTAATTAGTACAGTAGAAAATTTCCTGAACAGAACACCAACAGCTCAGGCTCTAAGATCAACAATTAATAAACGGAACCTCAAGAAACTGAAAAGCAAAGGACACCATCAATAGAACAAAATGACAGGATACATATTTGGAAAAGATCTTCACCAATGCTACATCCATCAAAGGCCTAATATCTGAAATATATAAAGAACTCAACACATTAAACACCAACAAACAAAATAACTCAATTTTAAAAATGGGGCACAGAGCTAAATAGAGAATTCTCAACAGAGAAATCTCAAATGGCCAAGAAACACTTAAAGATATGCTCAATGTCCTTAGTTACCAGGGAAATACATATCAAAACAACTCTGAGTTCCATCTTACACTCATCAGTATGGCTAATATCAAAATCTCAAGTGATAGCACATGCTGGCGAGGATGTGGAGAAAGGGAACACTTCTCCATTGCTGTTGGGAGTGCAAATTTGTAAAGCCACTTTGGAAATCAATATGGTGCTTTCTCAGAAAATTGATAATAGCCCTACCTTAAGACCCACCTCTGGGTATATATGCAAAAGATGTTCCACCATACAATAAGGATACTTGCTTAAGTATGTTCATAGCAGCTTTATTTGTAATAGTCAGTCAACCTCTCTCAACGAAAAAAAGCCTAAGGCCATATGGTTTTGGTGCAGAATTCTACCACTTTCAAAGAATACCTAATGCTAACACTCCTCAAAATTATTCCACAAAATAGAAATAGAAGGAATATTGCCAAATTTATTTTATAAGGTACAACTACCTTGACACCCAAAACACATAAAGATTCATCAAAGAGAGCAAACTGTATATCAATGTCTCTTATGAACATGGATGCAAAAATATTCAATAAAATACTTTCAAGCCAAATCCAAAAACACATCAAAAAGATTATCTACCATGATTAAGTAGGCCTCATCTCAGGCATGCAGGGATGGTTCAATATGTGAAAATCAGTCAGTGTGATCCACAATATAAACAAACTGAAAGAAAAAAAAAAAAACACATAATCGCCTCCTTAGATGAAGAAAAGGCCTTTGACAAAATCTAACGCCCATTCACAACAAAAGTCCTGGAGAAATCAGGGATGCAAGGGACATACCTGAACATAATAAAGGCAATTTACAGCAAGCCTATAGCCTACATCAATCTCCATATCTATTTGATATAGTACTTGAAATTTTAGCTAGAGTAATAAAATCAAGCAGATACATATTGGAAAGGAAAAAGTCTAAGTATTATTTGCAGATGATTTGACAGTGTACATAACTTACCCTAAAAATTCTGACAAGGAACTCCTGCAACCAGTAAACACCTTCACTGAAGTGGCCGGACAATGATTAACTTTAATAAGAACAGTAACCCTCTGTTATACAAATGACAAACAGACTGAGAAACCAGGGAAACAACACCTTTCACAATAGCCTCAAATGAGCTGGGTGTGGCGGTGCACGCCTTTAATCTCAGCACTCAGGAGGCAGAGACAGGCGGATCACTGTGAGGTCTAGGCCATACTGGTCTACAAAGTGAGTCTAGGACAGCCAAGGCTACACAGAGAAACCCTGTCTCAAAAAAAAAAAACAAAAAACAAAAAACAAAACCAAAAAAAACAAAAAAACAAAAAACCCTCAAATACGAATTATTTTAACCAAGCAAGAAAAAGGCTTGTTTGATAAATACTTCAAATGTTTGAAGAAAGAAATTTAAAAATATACAAAAAAAAAAAATGGAAAGATCACCCATGCTCATAAATCAGTAGGTTTAACATAGTAAAAATGGCCATTTTATCAAAAGTAATCTACGATTCATTCACATTAAAATTCTAATACAACTCTTTACAGACTTTGAGAGAAAAATTGCCAACTTCACATATTAAAAAAAAAAAAAAAAAAAGGCCCATGACATCTAAAACAATTCTGAGTAATAAAAGAGCTGCTGGAAATTTGTATTACAGAATAATAGTGACAAAATATTCATGATATTGCCATAAAAATTGACACATTGATTAAAGGAATAGACTTAAAGACACACACATAAATCCATACACAAATGGGCACCTAATTTTTTTAATAAAGAATCCAGAAATACACACTGGAAAAAGAGAAAGCATCTCAACAATGGTGCTAGTCAAACTAAGTGTCTGCATATAGAAGAATTCAAATAGATCTATGTCTATCACCTTGCATAAAACTCAAGTCCAAGAAGATCAAAGGCCTCAACATAAAACCAGATACACTGAACCTGATGGAAGAGAAAGGGCAATAGTCTTGAATGATTAGTAGAGGAGATGACTTTCTGAATACCCACAGCTCAGGCACTAAGAACAACAATTAATAGATGGATATCATCAAAAGGACAAAATGACAGCCTACAGAATGGGAAACAATTTTCACCAACTCCACATATGACAGAGGACTAATATCCAATATATATAAGTTACTCAAGAAACTAGATATCAAAAAACAAATAATTCAATTTAAAAATGGGGTTCAATAAAGGAATCTCAAATGTTTAAAAAACACTCAAACAAATGTTCAACATCCTTATGAAATGAAATGAAAATAAAAATTACTTTGAAATTCCATCTTATGCCTGTTAGACTTGCTAAGATCAAAATCACAAGTGACCATTGATGCTGGTGAGAATGTAAAGCAAGAGGAACACTCCTCCATTGCTCATGGGAGTATAAACTTGTACAGCCACTATTGAAACCAATACACTGGTTCCTCAGAAAACTGGAAATCAATCTACCTTAAGACACAACTATGCCACTCTTGAGCATATAGTCAAAGGATGCTTTACCATACCATAAGGACACTTGCTCAAAAAATGTTTATTGTTTCTTTTTTCATAATATCCAGAAACTGGAAACAACCTTGCTGTTCCTCAACAGAAGATGGATAAGGAGAATGTGGTACATTTACATAAAGGAGTACTACTCAGCTATGTAATACATTTTGAAGTTTGCAGGCAAATGGATGGAACGAGAAAACAACCATCCTGAGTGAGGTATCGGAGACCCAGAAAGACACACATCGTATGTATTCACGCATAGTGGATAATGGCCATTAAGTAAATGATAACAAAGCTATAATCCATAGAACCAAAGAGGCTAGGTAAAGAGGAGGAGTCTGGGGGTATACATGGATCTCCTTGGGAAGGGAAAATAGAATACATTTTATAGTCAGGCTGAGGATATGTGGGGACAGGAGGGGGGATTAGGTGGGGGAAAGATGGAGTGGAGTGAGTGTGAGGAGGGACAGCTGGAATTAGAGAACATTTGGGGCTTGGTGAAGAAACCTAGTGCAGTGGAAACCTCCTGGGATCTGTGAAGGGGCTCATGATTAGGACTCCTAGCAATGAACAGTAAGGAGTCTCAGTTGGCCATCTCTTGTAACCAGGTGAGGCTTCCAGTGGCAAAACTAGGTTACATTCAATTGAGATTTTTAGCCAAGGGGGTCCCATGGAAATCCTGAAACAACCAAGGCTGTTGCTAAGACGGAAGGTTGCTCTCTACAGTCTGACAGTGGTGCCCTATTGCAAAGGACAACACCCACACAACTCACTGAATATGGAGAAATGGAGCTGGTGCCTGCATGGAGCCTTCACTCCTACAGTCTAGTCTCTTTGCAGGCTACCAAAAGAGAAACGAGGGCACCAACCCAGATCCAATACCTTTGACCTACAATCTGCCCTGCCTACGAGTTATGCTAGGGCAATGATGGCACAGAACTTGTGTGAGTAACCAACCAAGCTCCATATTTGACTTAAGACTGACTCCATAAGAAGGAATCCATAACTTACACTGCTTGAGTAACCAAGTACAAGAGACTAGATAGCCCAGAGATCAAGGGTAAAGCCAAACACTAGTCTAAAAAAATGTAATTATTCCTAATGATATTCTGCTATACTCATAGACCAGTACCTTTTTCAATCATAATCAGAGAGGCTTCCTCCAGCAGCCAACAGAAATAGATGCAGAGACTCACAGCCAGAAATAATACGGAGAATCTAAATTGGAGGCCTCCATCCAATCCCAACCCTCAGAGCTCAGGAAATCCCTGGGGGGAGGGCGGGGGGGGGGGGGGGAAGAGATGGAAAGATTGTAAAAACCATAGGAAATGAAAAACACAAGAACAAAGCCCTCAATCCGCTAAGCAAGGTGCATATGCGCTCATAAAGACGGAAGCAGCAGGTGCCACACCTACACGGGTCTACATCAGATCCTCTGCCTGTATATTATAGCTTTTAGCCATGAGATGATTGGGCCTCTGCATGTTGTGCCTGCTCTTGGGACTCTTCTCTTGTTGGGATGCCATGGCCTACTTCTATGATAGTTTTGCTTCATCTTGTTATATTTTATTTTGTCGTGTTTTGCTGTTCTCTCTTAGAAGCATGTTCTTTTCTGATGAGAGACAGAAGGGAGTGGATCCAGAGGAGAGGACAGGTGGGCAAGAACTGGGAGGAGCAGAGGGAGGGGAAACTATAGTCAGGGTCCATTGTAGGAAAAAAGAACATTCTTTTAATAAATAAAATAAAATCTTAATACGCCAGGCAATTATCTGCTGGCCATCCAATTCCTTGATGCAATTGGTGATGATGATTTGATGAATGAACTTTCCACAATTATCCCCTTCAAACTTAAAGAGGAGAATCCATAAGGGATTTTTCTTACTATATCCAACAAAAGTTATCTTTCATGGACACAATTCCGATGTCGTAAATTTCTGGTTGATGTTCCTTCCTCTATTGAATAGGGTTTACAAAAAAAAAAAAAAAAAAAAAGTGAAAAAGACTTCAATATACTAGAAACACATCAGTGACATGTTTGCCTTCAAGCTCACCACACACTCACAGAGAGAGAGAGAGAGAGAGAGAGAGAGAGAGAGAGAGAGAGAGAGAGAGAAGAGAGAGAGAGAGAGAGAGAGAGAGAGAGAGAGAGCAGATTGCTTGCTTGCTTGCTTGATTGCTTGATTAATTGATTGATTTGGGGAGGGGCACTTGGCTTTTCAGAACATATAGTAATACTTTATAATCAAAGAGCTCCAGAAGTCTGAAATTTCTCACAGAATGACTTCTCATGACCTTACAGAAAGACTTCTTCTGGGTGTTAGTTAAACTGCTCTTCTCTAAATGGCATTCTAATAGCTAACATCAGCCATCAACTGGATAAGTTTTAGAATCAGCTGACAAAAAAAAAAAAAAAAAAAAAAGAATCAGCTGACAAATGCAACTCTGGGAGTGCCTGTGAAGTTTATCTTAGTTAGGTTAAGATGGGAAAGCCTGGCCATTATGGGTGGCACCATTTCCTAGGATGGGATACTAGAGTATATAAGGAAGAAGTGAGCTGCGCACAGATTCTTTTTTACTTACCAAGGTCTAGCAACAAAACACAGCATATACATGCTGACAAAGCCCGGTGTGGTGGTGCTCACCTTTAATTCCAGCACTTGGGAAGTGGAGGCAGGCAGATCTCTGTGAGTTCGAGGCCAGCCTCATCTACAAAATGACTGCAAGACATCCAGGGCTCCACAAAGAAACCTTGTATTGAAAAACAAAAAACAAACAAACAACAACAACAACAAAAAAGCCAAGACAGTGTATGCAATCTGTACTAACTGTTGGATGTTAATTATGGCACTGGCCCAAATTTTTTCCTCAACAATGGGTTAAAATTAGTCAGAGTATTCTTTTATGTGCTGAATTTTTTTTGCGGATGAGAAAGCTACTCGGACGCTATAATCAATCAACTTTATTTTAGCAATGATTGAGAATAAACATATCTTATTAGATCCTATTACAATGAAAGTATGCAAGATACCTTTGAGGGAGTGTTGAATATGTGTATTATTCTTCCTATGAAAAAGTAAATTAAGTCTGAATTTTCTTTGACATAGAAAACAAAGAATAAAAAAGAAAGTGAAATCTGAAATATATATATATATATATCTCCTAGCATGTATGTGTGTGTGTATGCTCATGTAGGCACATGTGTAATAGACATATAAATTAACTATTAATAACAATATTTTTCTACATCCTACACTCACATTCATTATGACCACATTTAGAATAGATTGAATCTTTCAGACTCTGGGTCTGGCCTTCACCATATGACTTGCTTTTGCCTATAGCATGTCCAAAGAAATGGGCTTTTGTTTGCTGTAAGCCTGGCATTTGAGGGGCCTTGAACATTTTGCTGTAGCTCCTTCAAATTCTGTAAGAAAAGTCTTCCTTAGGAGCCCATTGCCTCTCAACCCTTGCCTCAGAGTGCAGAGCTCGGAGTGACACAGCATAAATGGAAACATCTGTGCTGGGCCAGTATTGGGTCAATAAACCCACAGCCAACCTCAAACTTAGGTAACAAGAACTTCTGACTTGAGCTACTAAATTTCAGCGTGGTTTCTTAGACAATAGTTAACAAAATTTGGTGTACTGGCACATCGTTTCTTTTATTAATTAACTCATTTTGTATTCATTCTGCTCTCCTACATTTCAAGTAGAGTTTCCTTTCCTCCCACTCCTCCTAGCTCCACCTCCCCACTTTCCAAGATCCACTTGCCCTCCATGCCCCTTCTGTAAGGCCTCCCAGGGGCATCAACTGAACAAGGAAGAACAAGATAACGATAACAAGGCACAAACCCTCCTATCAAGACTGGGCAAAGCAACCCAGTAGAAAGGAAGGGATTCTGAGAGCAGGCAAAAGAGTCTGATATGCCTCCACTCCCACCATTTGCAGTCTCTCAAAAATACCAAGCTAACAACCATGATATATATGCGGAGGACATAATGCAGACCCACGCAGGCTCCGTGATCGTCGTTTCAGTCTCCGTGAGCCCCTGTGAGCCCTGCTTAGCTGATTCTGTGGGCGTGTTCTCCTTGTGTCCTCAACCCCTCTGGCTCCCACAATTCCTCCTCTCTCTCTTCTGCAGGGTTTCTGGGGCTGCAAGGGGAGAGACCCAACTGAAATCTCCAATTTTGGCTCTTTCTACCTAATGTTTTGCTGTGGGTCTCTGCGTTTGCTCCCGTAAGCTGCCAAAGGAAGCCTCTCTGATTAATACTGGGCTAGGCGCTCATCTATGAGTGTAGCAGATTATCATTAAAAATCATTTCATTGACTTTTTTCTATTCTAGGTTTCTATTATAACCATCTTTTTATATACATTGTCCAGGTTGAGTTTTGTCACTTGTAACTCATAATCACAATACTAGAATGAAAATAAAGGCCACATTCTTTATTCAGACACAATTAGGATTTAAAATAATAAACAATTTTATTTTTCATAGATACAGAATATAAATCCAACAGGAATTATGATTGATTTTCACAATTGATTACTTTTGTCTTATTTTTCTTTTTATCAAATCCACTGTGACTTTGCACATGTGCTTCTTCCTGGCACAGTTAAAACTCATTCCAGTCTCAACTCCTTCTCCCTTCCTTGTTCTCTCTCCCTTCTGTTGATGATTCAATTATTGCTATATGATAAATTATCTTATTTTTTTCTTTTTGCAACATGGAAATATTTTCCTCTGATACAGAAGAAAAGAGAAACATAATGTTCTTAGTGGGTTTCTAGTGAGAAGCAACCAGAAGGTTGCTAGAAATCCAAGCTTATCCTCGCTAGGACCCTGCACACCATAATAAAGAGAACTGGAGAAGTCAAGGTGACAGAGTCAGACAGCGAGCCAGCAGTAGGCTTAGACTTTCCCAGTTCTTTCAAAATTAACAGTGAATGAAGAGAATACAGTGCTCTAATGTGATGAAATAAGATTTGAGTAAAATAAATCAAAATGTCTATTTAATCTCTAGTGGTAACAGCACAGCACATGCCAGGCACAGTTTGATAATTAAACATACTTAAGGACAAATTGAATCTATAATCACAAATGACAAATATTTACCTAGGGGGAACCACAGCAAATGAAGCAGAAATAAATGAGATTGAGGGGTACAAAAAGTCAAGATAAAAATGTCACAAAAACACTTTTACACTTGTGCATTACATCACTATTTACAATAGCTAAGGAGGTATACAACAGTGGAAGAGTGAACACAGAAAATGAGCTGTCCACACACAAAGGAATTTCTTTCAGCTACAAAGTAAAAAGTTAGGTTATTCCTAGGAAAATGGGTGTAACTAAAAAATAATCTATTAAGCAAATTAGGCTAGTCTCAAAAGACATTTTTCCTCATTTTTTTTTTTTGGTTCTTAGATCTTTAGATGATTGAATTTACAATATATATTACACACACACACACACACATATGTGTGTGTACTACATCAGGTGCATTTGGTCCTGAAGAAAGAACAGCTCCTGTAGGCCATATTTTATAAGAAACAGTCATGATCTAATTCAGCTCTAGGTCCCAAGAAAAGCAGCCCAGTGTGAAAGAAGAGGAAAGAGGTGAGCACAGAGTTTTCAGGCAGTGGAAGATATAGATCATGTCATAATTTTATTTTTAAAACCAAAGTGAAGTTCTGCAGATCCTGCAAGACAGATTGGAGGAAGGAGGAAGGAAGGAAATAGGCAGAGAAAAATATTTTCAGTCATTGTGTTAAAGGTGAGGACTATGCACATGCCAATAGCCCAAATAGGCAGACCTACCAGGAAAACAACAGACCCAGACAGCAATTAGCCAAGTTGATGATACCTTCCAGCTCCACAATCACTAGTCTACTTTTTGTTCAAAGGAAAATCCTCTAAGAATTCATTTGCAGTATACAGGATCTCTTTCAGTGCCCGGAGGATCAGTATGTCTTTCACAGGGTCCAGCTCCCATTCAGAGATGTAATTGCTAACCACCAAGATGTCAGAAAACTCAAAGCCAAATGCTCTCTGGACTGCTTCTAGCTGAAACACAAAATTTAAAACCCAGAGCTGTGTAAAAGTAAGGACCAGAGTTTGATCCATGACAATACATACTAAGCAGATGTCAATGCTAGGGAAAGGCAATGGGATCTCAGTGGCTCTGGCCTTCAAATCCAGCCAAATAAGTGTGCTCCAATTTCAGTGAGAGGCTTTGTCTCAAAATGAAGTAGGGATCAATTGAGAAGACACCTACCATTGAGTTAGGAACTCCATACACACATGCAACTATACACACATAAGCATGAGCACGCATGCACACGCACATGCAGATACATACACACAACCTCTCAGTTGTCTCAACATAGTAAAAAACATCTAATACCAATGTAAATTGTAAGAGAAGTAATAAGAAGTAAGATCTTGTTGATCATTTTTCTATATTTAGAAGAAAATAAACATTACATCCTCTGCAATACTTTCTTGAAGAACTTCACATCAAGTTCCAATATCATTGATTTTTTTTTTATTTAAAATGCACTAATATATTCAACATGAATTAAAAAGAAATGTCATACCCACGGATCAGTAGGATTAATATTGTAAGTACTATCACCCTACCAAAACCAAGCTACAGGTCCAAAGCAATTCCCATCAGAAGTACAACATAATTGTTTACAAAAATTAAAAAAACATCTTTAACTTTGTATGGAAACACACATACAAAAATAAAGGCAAAATGAGATCACAAAAGCAATCTTGCATAATAAGATTACTGAAGGACTGGTGGGAGTAGCACTATCCCAGATCTGAAGTTGTGTTACCAAGCTACAGTAATAAAAATCTGCATGGTGTTGGCATAAAAACAGACACATTGATCAACAGAATCAAATGGAAGACCCAAACATAAGCCCACACATCTTTGGACAACTTATTGTTGATTAAAGAAGCCAGAGGGCTGGAGAGATGGCTCAGAAGTTAAGAGCACTGACTGCTCTTCCAGAGGTCCTGAGTTCACTTCCCAGCAACCACATGGGGGCTCACAACCATCTATGATGTGGTATGGTGCCCTCTTCTGGCCTGCAGGTGTACATGCAGACAGAGCACTGTATGCATTATAATAAATAAATTTTAAAAAGCCAGAAATACACTGGAAAAAAAAGATAGCCTCTTCAACAAATGGTCCTAGTCAAACTAGATGGCTCCATGTAGAAGATTAAAAAATAGATCCATAGTTACCACTCTACACAAAACAACTTTAAATTGAGCTTTGTGCATCAATTTAAGATGAGATACACTTAATCTGATAGAACAGAAACTGGGGCATAGCCTTAAATTTGTTGGCACAGGAGAAGACATTCTGAGCAGAACACTATTATTAGCACAAACTCTAAGACTAACAACTAATAAATGGGGCCTCATGAAATTGAAAAGTTTCTTTATGACAAAGAATGCCATCATTTGTGCAAAACAGCAGCTTACAGAACAGGAAAGATCTTTGACAATCATACATATGATGGAGGGTTAGTACCTAAAATATATTAAAAAAAAAAAAAAACAACAAGAAAATCTGGACATCAAAAACCAACCCAATTGAAAAATTGGGTACAGGGTCTGGAGAGATGGCTCAGAGATTAAAGCACTGGCTACTTTTCCAGAGGTCCTGAGTTTAATTCCCAGCAACCACATGGTGGTTCATCACCATCTATAATGAGATCTGGTGCCTTCTTCTGGCAGACAGGCAGGCACACATGAAGGCAGAATGTTGGGTACATAGTAAATAAGTAAATCTTTTTTTTAAATGGTGTGCAGAACTAAGCAGAGTTCTCAACAGATAAAGCACAAATTACTGGGGAAAGCTTCAAGAAATGCTCAACACATTCATTCATTAAGTCAATGGCAAACCAAGAATACTTTGAAGCTTCATCTTACCCTACTTATGAAGGCTAAGAGGAACAAGAATAGGTGACTGCTCATTTTTCTGAGGATTTGGGGGGAAAGGAAACACATATTCATTGATGATAGGGGGAGTGGTATAACCACTATGTAAATTAGTGTGGTGATTCCTATGGAAATGAATAGAAATTGATCTACCTCAAAATCCAACTGCACCACTTTTAAGGTATATATCCAAATGCCTCTACACCTTACTACAGAGATCCTTTCTCATCCATGTTCATTGTGACTGTACTCATAATAGCCATAAATTCAAACAGCCTATGTGTCCATCAAGTGATGAATGAATGATGAAAATTATTACATTTAAGCAATGGAATATTATCCAGCAGTTAAGAAAATGAAACTATGAAATCTACAGCTAAATATGTAGAGCTAAAAAACAAAAATAGCAAGAAAACAAAATAAAAACACCCTGAGTACAGTAGACCCCAAAAGACAAATATATATCTTTTGTATATGTATATTATCTTTAGTGTTTTTGGTATGTGTGCTACAATACATATAACCACAGAGATTAGATACCTAGTAAGGAACTACGGGGTATAGGAAGGAATCTCTCAAGGAGTGGAAAATCTAGTATATTGCTATGAAGGGACAAAGTGGAAACCAAAATAGGAATAATAAATAGGGAAGGAGGTGGGACAAAGGGGTAAAATAGAGAATATGAGAAAGGACAGTCAGTACTAAAGGCAAATTAAAAAACAATATGGAAAGATTTAGAAATCTTACACCTACTAAGGTATAAGACTAGTAGGTATAATATTTCTAAATTTTATGTGTGTGTGTGTGTGTGTGTGTGTGTGTGTGTGTGTGTGTGTGTGTGTGTGTGTATCCTTCAAATAAAAGCGGAAACAACACCCCAACTAGACATCTTATGCCAAGTTAAACCTCCTATGCCAGAAATTGGTTACATCTTTTTGAGTCATTGGCTAATGGGGTTTCTCTCCACAACTTGATGGCAAATTTTTATTGCTTAAGACACCTACTTATATCATAGAAAACAAAGAAGTTGAACTGGTGCCTAACTAAAAACTCAATACCTATAGATGAATGAACTGGGATGAACTGGAGTAAGAGAAAACATGCTCAAAATATATTGTGTGGGGAAAATGAGAACTCTTTTTTAAAAAATGGAATCGGAAGGGAAGTGAGGCAAAACTGTAGCTGAAGAAGAGGAATAGGAGGGAGGGAGAGACAAAAGGAGATAAAAGGAAGGTGGGAGAAATGAATAAGGAAGCGTTGCCAAGAGAGAAGAGATAGTGACAGAATAATGTCAGTAATATGAGGAACAATAATGAGCACTGGTAAAGACATGAGCATAAATTTTGACATAAGAAAGAAACATGACGTCAGATGGTCCTAAGTAGTCCCTGCTCTTATGTAGCGTACCAAAGCAGAGATATTAGAAAGACAGTAATTCAAAACAAACAAACAAAATGGCAACTCCTGTTCTACAGGGATTCCTGTGAAACTGAAGCAATTTTAACATACATGGGCTAAAGTCTAAAAATTCATTTCCTTTCACAAGGCATCTCCAGGAAAAATCAATTTTATTATATCAGTTTAATGTTTAATTCTTGCTTAGACTAGCTCATCCTAAGCACAGATCACCTAGGCTGTCAATACAGCTGTGTCATTCCTTAGCAGTATTGAGGAACACTGGCAGAGGCTTGCTTCTAGCCGTTTTTTCCTCTCATATGTCACATAGTGTCAATCATACCTATCTCCTAAATTTGTTATCATGATTCTATAAGAAAAATCCATCACGTACACAGTGGTACATACATATGGCTTATCTTGACATGCTCACAACTCAGGCTCAAACCTCGCATCTTTTTGCCTCCAATCTATTCTGAAGTTATCTTAATTTATAGAAATAGTAGTGTTAAATATGTGGCAGCTTTCTAATGTCTATGCTTCTCTAAGATGTAAAATCATAAAACCAAGTGTCACCACCTCTGGCTTCTGCATTTCTCTCTACTTCAAGTGCTTAGCTGTCCATTACATTGAGAACTCCATGTGCCTCGGACATGCTACCTTTTCACACTCTGCTACATTAATTTGTACTTACCTTACCTAAATTGTCATCTCTTTTTGCCTTTTCTTTTACTAGGATGCTTGGGCATTACCTCTCAGTGTCACCTTTGCAATGAAATAATTCCCTGTGACCTTTTTCTCCTTCAAACCATCAAGAAACATTATCTTCACCAATTTTACATGATATGTATCATATTTAATCATGCCATATTCCTCTCTTTTCCTTTTTCCACTTTCTATATCCTCACCTCTATTTACACAATTATAAGATTTTTAGTACAATAATTATCTTTGTATTGGAATAGGAACTATAGTTTGATCATAAATAAGTATCTGTTGAATTAAATTGCAGCAAATGTAATTAAACATAAAGCTCAACACAAAGATAAATTGTATGGGCATTCATTATTTTAAGCCTTGGAAGTGTGTCCTAACTATTCTAGCAATTATTTTAACTCTTCTCCAGTTTAGTAGTTATTTATTCTTTATGTGAGGTTGAATATTATATATTTGTATGTATATATGTATGTATCAATGACAGTCCTCAGAAAACTGTTTATCCGTTACCTTGAGCTTCACAGGATTACAGTTGTATATGTCTATCAGGTCTCCTTTTGTAATCAATTCCAGGCTATCCACATGCGTAAGCAACGCCAAATGCAGAATGCCTGCGTCAAAGAAATACATAGGATTTTATCCTTATAGACATCAGCAAAATTTCTAAGTTAGTAAATTATCACTTTTGCTGTGGTCAAGCAATGGGGCAACTTTAGCTTCCCCTTCTGCCTTAGGGAGTTCTCTCCTTCCAGCACCCCCTCCACCTCACACACACACAGCACGCATGGGAACTTCATCCGCAAGGAATGTCCCCTTCATTCTAAGCTAAGAAACGAAGCTTCACAAGAGATCACTTCCTGGGGAAAAAACTAACTAAAACTTATTCCATGTCATTTCCACTGTTATTCACGCATGTTTTCTTATTGGAAACTAGAGATGATGGGGGATGACACTCCAAGAGAAAGAATTCGCCACGACCCAATGAATAAGCTACTCCTATTTCACAGATTTGACAGAAATGTCCCTACACACGTTTTTAAACCTTTCCATTTCAGTGAGCAGGTAAGTCAGTCATTCCTTGCTTCTTAGCCAAATTTGTGATGTATTCTTTCCAACTTCAATGGATAAAACCAAGAAAAGCCAGAGATTGGCGCCAGAACCACCAACTTGTATTCACTGTCTGCTTTTCTGATGCCTCTATCTACTGGACATGTAATACACTGCTTTTTTTGTGGAATATTTCTTTCTATTTTCTAATCCTCTAAGGTCCAAAGGGAAAGATATAGCACCTAGCCAAAAACTACATGACAAAATATGAAAGCAGTGTGTGCTTCAGTGTAGCTACTCTTCAACTTGTGTAATATTTACAAACAAAATATTCACAGGGAGGTCCTATCATTGCAGCAATTTTAAGATGCTGAAGGAAACTGACTTAAGGCACATGTGCAGGGTCTTACAGCTATTGAGATTTCAGCTGATTGTAACCATGCTGATGAGCCAGAAAGACTCACATTTGCAAGCATTGTAGTCCTTAATCTCCATCTGTCCATTCTCACATCCCAAAGATCTGCTGTAGTGTCTAGTCAGTCACCTTCAGTCGCAAAATGAAATAACACTCACCACATTTCATCAACTCCTTCCGAATCTCTTTGATCTTTGCCACCAGCCCATGAGAGAGCTGTTCAACAGAATTGACATCAAACACAAACACCACACAATGAATTTTATCCTTCAGTGATGGGTCATGAATGTAGTTTGGGTGGTTTGATGTGATTGGTTTCATGGGATCAAACTGTAAAGTAAATAAGAAGACAGAAGACAGAGCATTCAGAAAGAAAGTTAGAATCGTCACAGTGTGTTTATTCATAAACTATGCATTTGGAAAAAATGCACAAATCTCACTGATAATAAAAAGCTAACCATTAGATGGATAAGATGGTAGTTGCACAAGTGGGTAGATGTTCTTTTGCACGGCCTGATAATGCTTCTCTGATCAAGGGATATATAATCAGGGGCCTATAATGAAAAATCATCCTCAAGAAAGTGACTAAGGCTGTTGCAGAGAACGCTCTACATAAGAGAAACCATGTGTGTGAAGACAGAGGTCAAACATTGAGAAAGTTAGAGTCGTCACACAGTAAGTAAAGAGGGAGAGTACTTCACAGTGGGGTGGCACTGTGATTCTTGAACAATTGCTCTGCATGGGTCTGTCTGGCAGAGACAATAGCATAAAGGCCAAACTGGTAAAGGAATTTTTATTTGTCTGAGGTTATTGTTGTCTTGGAAGATTACTGCTTTGGTCGGCTAACCTAGGCCTAGTTTCTGAAAGCTTCTAGCCTCTATACAATCTAACCTAGACCTAGAATTCTTTCAGCATCTGAGACTTACTGCTGAATAAACTCACCCTTTCTAGTTCTTTCTGAACTCTTGCTGGAGGGTTCAACTCAGCTGTTCTGGATCAAACGCCTCTCCAGGCTGACTGATTCAATCTGGCTTCTCTCAGTTTCTCACTGAGTTGATCTGATTGGCCTCAAACTAACTCTAGCAATCTGTTCTAATCTTCATTGCTACATTGAATATTTACTAAAAATATTAAATATTATTAGGTAACTTAAACTAATAATGGAGTCTGTTCTGAGGCTACTGTGTGAGATAAAGAAAATTAGGTGATACAATATCCTATCAACTCTATTGCTTGAAAAGAATTCTCAAATTAGGACAAAGTCAATAATAATACAATTAGAAAATATTAAATGAAAATCCTCCAGTCCTGTCATGGAAATCTTAAATGTGAATTTATAAGATATCTTATCATAAAAATATGTTTCCCTGAAAAGTGGAAGAAAAATGACCAACAAAGTAGCCACAACTTTTCTGATGCTACAAACCAGGGCTTTGAGAAGAAACAACTGATTCACAGTGCAGGACAGGAAATACCCAAGATGTAGCCAAGGTATCCAGTTACACCACAGAGCAAGAAACAGAAAAGACTCTGTCTCTGTCAAAGGACCTGGAGTTTAGTTTGTAGAAGCTCTATTGGTCCAAGAATTGAGAAATGTATCAAAATACATCAAATATAGTGAGTTTATATTGAGTTCACAACAATAATAAATTAGTAACTGATGACTAATGGCAAATATTCAGAGAGAAAAACTATTCTTTTCAGAAGTTCACAAAGCTGACAAAAAAAAAAAAAATCAAGCCTATGTTTATATGCTACTTTTCCTTTGTAATTGTGTATACCGCTGTGTAATCAGACAGTGGGTGTGGGAAAATTTCTCTCCATAGGTGACATGAGGAAGAATGGTGCAAAGAGAACATCATTACACTTGCTCTAATAAATAAACGACCCACACACTGAAAATCACACTGAAAATATTGATACAATATTGGAAAACCCTACATTATGCAGCTCCAGATGGAAGAATACACCACCTATGAAGTTTTGTTCTGTGGAAAGTGGAGAGTCATATAAAGTGACATTTAAGGATGTAAATAGAGTCCATGTTATAAAAAAGTTCTACAAAACAACCATTCCAATTTCTTAAAAAGACAAGATGGCTCAGCAAGTAGAAGTGTTTACCATTAAGTCTGATGATCCACAGAACCCACTCACACCATGGCATGTACATACACACACACACACACACACACACACACACACACACACACAGTATTATTTATTTAAATTTTAAATAGATAAATAGCAAGGAAAAACCGAGTATATAGGCTAAAAGACTTTGAATAGATTTAGTTCTCAAAAATGAACTGTTAAAATCTGGTCTCCCAGATTTGATCACTTCCCCTTGGTGGGGAGGCCAGGCAGGCACACAGAGGAAGGGGTGGAAAGCTATCTGGATGAGACCTGATAGGCTGTGGTCATATGAGGTCCTCTTCTGTCCAAGGTCTAGGGGAGGGGAATAGAGAAGAAGAAGGAGAGAGAGTGGGAACAGGAAGATACAAGAGAGGGGATAACAATCAGTATGTAATCTGAATAAATTATAATAAATTAAATTTTTAAAAGAAAACAAGAGATAATAATAAAAATTGTGATATAATAGGATTAGAAGTTATAAAATTAAATAATATTTAATAAGGTAAAAATAACTGTGATATAGTTATATCTGTTCAAAGAAAGCTATATATAATATTATTTATTTGTATATATGTATATATACAAATGATATCCAACTATACCTAAACTGTTATGGTTTCTCCGATTTGCTTCAAAATGATACAGGAGAAGAGATAATGGGAAATACAGAGTAAATAAGAGTATACATGATGCAAAAATTTTGAAGCTGAGTACCCATGCTGTGGTGCTCAAAAGAGGGAAAGGGGTGTGAAGCTCTCACACCCCCAAATGTCTGCCCTCAGATTTCTTTTGAGCAAAAGTGAAGTCATGTGTATATTTTATGCAGATGGGCATCTCTCTCATAGAAAACATCCAGCCCTCCCGCCCGCCTCCCCACTGGGAAGTATCATTGGCACAATAACAGTGCTTGATCTTTCTGAGGCATTGCTGCTGGACCAAAGTAAGGACTCAATCACCACCACCCTTGTAAAGAATTTACAGATGTAGATGGTTAGCAGAGATCACCACCACCATTAGAAAGAATTTGAAGAAGTAGATTGTTAGTAAACTTAGGCAAAGATGTTTTTGTTAGTGGCTCTGTCGTAGAAAATCTTAGGGAACAACTTAAGGTTTAGAAAGGCACGCTCCCTATAGTTGATCAAGGGATTTTTTGAGGTAGGGAGACCAGAACAAAGGCAGCCCAACCAGAACTGGATAATGTGACTCCTTGCTAAAGCTGAGCTGGTGATCAAGGTGATGATTAATTTGTTGTACTTATTGTTGCTCTCAGCTTCCTGATATGATTTAATGAAATATTGTTAGTGAGTAGATGATTAGAGTAGAAACGGCTGGTTGTATTTTATAGAGATATTTAGATTTGTGATTGTCTTAAGATTTTTATAAGATCTCTTAAGATAAACAATAAAATAATTGATCCTTTCTTTGTAATGACAAATTGCAGCCTGCCAGTAAAGAGAAACTGGCTGAGAAAATTACCTTGCTTGCTTACACTTTGTTAGCCTATAACAATTTGCTTAGTTACAAATGTATGTGGGTTCTTGGGAATAATTTTATTTCTTCATCTGTAGTACATTAAATGTTTTTCATATAAAGGTCTGGGGATCATATTGCTTTTTCATAATCATTTACTAAGAGAAAAATAAATGTAATCACATTATAATTTGTATACTGTTTGAAGGATTTTGCTGGGATATATAAGTTCTGGGAGAAAAAATAATTTGTTAAAACTTGCTTCACCCACCATGTGTGAGTGAGTGTGTGTGTGTGTGTGTGTGTGTGTGTGTGTGTGTGTGTGTGTGTGTATGTGTGAGTGAGTTTGTGTGCGTATGTGTGTGTGTATGTGTGTATGTGTGTGTGTGTGTGTATGTGTGTGTATGTGTGTGTGTATGTGTGTGTATGTGTGTGTGTATGTGTGTGCATGTGTGTGTTTCTCCCCCCACCCGTCTTCTTTTCCAATGACTCCCCCTTAAAAAGTTTCTAGCCAGCCACAGAGAGTACTTTGCCAGCTTCAGTGAATCTTTATTCCCTCAGAGAGAAGCAGCTGAGTTCTCAGTGGCTAACTCTATACCCTGCCTCAGTTAACCTTACCTGCTGAAGCTGGCCTTCAACAAAAAGGAACAAAAGAAATTGAGCAAGTACAGTTTTAAGTGCTGAAATGGTCATGTTAAGCCAGAGTATGAGGTGGATAGTGGGCAAAAACACACATTTTTTTAAAGATCAACCCATTTTTTAAAAACAATCCATCAAATCCTACCTGGTATCTATCAGGAGTATGGCCATTTAAGATGCAACGTATATCATCTATATGTAAGCCAGCGCCCTGACTCAGCCCCAGTGAGTCACACAGCAGAAATGGCAGAGAGCCACTAACATTCTTGGACATGATAGAATATGTCCTATACTGGAAAGTAAAAGACAACAACTTGAAAAGAGCATTTCTTTTTGCTATAAGTTTAAACAAAATCTACATGAAATTGATTGACAACATGGTTTTTCAATACAGTTAACTTGAACCAAAGAACCCCGTGTAGTCTAAAATATACGTACCTTGTCAGACGTTCCATTTATCTCACAGCCCACCAAGGCCTGGTGCATGGTCCTGCCCCTGAAAACAGACCTGACTGAGTTGACAAAGCTGGACTTCCCTGCTCCAATAGGACCCAGCAACAGAATTCGTGTTTGATGAACCAGGTCTCCATACGGCTTATAGGTACTCAGGTCCTCCAATAAATTACTCCGTAACCTATTAAAACATAATAAATTTTAAGAATTTTAAGGGCCAGTTCACATGATCTCGCCATACACTTCTAATAATTCCCTTGTCTTCTTTATATTATTTCTAATTATCAGCTTGCCTTCTTCCATGGGCACACAGCCTGTTGGATATGGTGCTTTGAATAAGAATGTCTCTCATAGGCTTATGTATCTGAGCACTCTGTCTTCAGTTGGTTTGGGTATCTGGGAAGATTATAGATCCTTTAGAAGGTCAAACCTTGCTGGAAGAAGTACATCAACAAAGGCTATCTTTGAGTACTTATAACTTCACCCACTTGCTGTTTTTTCCCCTCTCTGTGTGTTTCTGTATGTGGATGAAAGTATAATCAGCCAACTTCTTGGTCCTGATACATGCTTGCCCTGCCTGTTGTACACCTTCTTTACCAGGGTGATCTCCATCCCTCTTGAATCATAAACTGAAATAAACCTTTTTATCCTTAAGTTGCTTTGGTATTTGGTTATGGCATTTTGTCATAACAACTGAAACATTGCTAATAAATGCCCCTGCTTTAAGTCATATTATAAAAGAAATAAAAATAAAAGTAACACTTGCAACTAAAACTCGTCAGTCATATTGTTCACTTACATTACTACACCTTATAAATTCAGTAATAAATATCAGCCATGCCAAATGTAAAGATTACTGATAAACTTTAATGGCCATTATATAATACATATTTGAAGTTTATAGAAGTAGACCATTTTTAATATATTCTCAAAAACTCATTAATAAATGTTCCCAGTTTGAAAATAATCCTCAACACATTCTAAAGTAAAATCTTAGTATACAAATTCTAAAAAACACAGACACATAGGCAAAATTATTTTCCCTCAAGCATATAAAGTTAGAAATAGTCACCTTCCACTTTCTGTTCTTTTAACATTACAAGGATCAATTTGTTCAATAATTATTGACACAGGTTTTGATTATTCATTGATGGTCTATATATTAGCTGTAATAATTTGTGTCATAAATTTTGTTTACATACATTATCATGATAAAAGGTAATAGAGTATTAAAATATTTAAAAACATTGACTTACAGAACAATGCCACTTGTCTTTCTCTCATCCAATAACTCTAAGGAAAATAACAAATAATATAGATTATAAATTCTTAAATGATTGACTGGCCAAATGAATATGAACAAATCCACTAGAGATGAATATGTATAGTCTTTTCACAGGAAAAAGCAAGGGGAGAAAATATTGGATGAGCAACATTCACATTGCTTAATTTAGAAACACAAGAGGTCAGGAGGAGTGTCTTCAGATGAGTTCTCCCACATGCTCAGTGGTTGTGCAGACTTTGCTCTAATGTGAATTAGAACTGGGAGTATCTGCTGAATTAGAGGAGCAGGATATGAAAATATAGATAAATCAAGGAAAGACAAGTATTAATTGATATTTTTTCCTAAATGTATTAATGGGTCTGAAAGATGCAATGTGCAGGGATACATAAAAATAATTTTTAAAATAAGCACAAATTTTTGTCTAAGCAAGCTATCAATCGAAGCTTCTATTCAGCTAATGCATCCCTGGTTCTAAAGAGAAAACAAAAGACAGCAAAGACGCTGCAGTGTGCAGAGGGAACAGTCCAGTCAGTCTCTGGTTCAGAGTTGCTTTTTAAAAAAAACTTGTTTTGGATTAATTTAAAACTGAAACCATTAGTTTAGCAGTGCTAAAAATGATCAACCAATTTGTTAATCTCTAATAACTCTCACTCTTGGGTCATATATAGAGCCACCAAACAAATGCCATTACATTACCAAGACCAGAAGTTGTAAAGGTTTCATTCAACAATCAAAATATAATTAAGCTCAAAAGAATACAGACCATGTACAAAATAAAATCAAACCTTTGAGATTTTTATTAAGCATTTTAAAAATAGTGTCAGTGTCTGAGAGGAAACTTAAAACTAAAGTTATGTGTAAAATAACTATGTACACACCTCACAGTGTCTTGGTGATAAAACTGGGTTTTATCATGACAAGAAATAAAGAATGTTTGAAAACAAAAACAAAAACTGTAGGAACTCTTAAGACCATAAAAGAAGTCAGGCAGTGGTAGTGCATGCCTTTAATCCCAACATGAAGGCAGGCTGGCAGACCTCTGTGAGTTTGAGGTTAGCCATGTCTACAGATTGAGTTCTGGGATAACCAGGGCTGTTGCACCAAGAAATGCTATCCCAAAAGAAACCAAAACCAAACCAGAACAAACAAAAAGCAAAAAAAAAAAAAAAAAAGGAGTAATCAATAAAAATATGAATATAAACTGTAAAGAAGGACACATTAATGCAGCAGTTGATTCTTTTAAACTAATAGCTAATAAACTAGTAAATAAACTAATAATCTAATCTATTAAACTAATAACCTCCTGGCCTAATCAAGGAAATCCAGATTTATGTGATCACAGTGTTATGAGGACTGGGACATGCCATACTCACAAAAACAAATTAATGACCACAGGCAAGAAGAGAGGGGAGTTACACTGAAGCCTGCAGATTTCCGTATCCAAGAAAACTAAGTCCTAGAGGTTTCATGCACGACACAGCCTTATATCTACAGTGCTTTGCAGTGTAATTAAAATGTTGATAAAAGGATGGATTTCCTAGTAAGTTGTCTTATTTCATGATTGGGTTTTAGCAACTTCTGGCCAGGTGTCAATGTGGGTCCTCTCTACGGATTTAAGAGCTTGAGTTCAAACGTCTTTTCCTCAGGGATATGTCGTCTAGAACTCAACAAGCATGCAGGGGAGAGCTTCCTTGGGCTCATCTGAGCAAACATACCTTCACATCGAAAAGCTTCACACTCCTGAATAGACATGGTAGACTGTTGAGGAGGCAGCAATCTGAGCTTTTGACAAATCTCGGAACTTATAGTCACAGTTCGCTCACTTAACAGTATAAGGAAATCACTTCCATCACAGAACAATGAAGCTGGTAAATATCTTCCTCTTGCATATTGTGAAAATTCAGTGTTTTGGAGTGCAAAAAATGTGGTAGAAACATATGTTTTCCTGAAGCCATATTGCAGGTACACGCCAATAACACAGTTTTTGCTATAAAGCAATATCATGGTAGGACCTTGATCCTGACAGTTTGAGAACAAATCCTGCTCTGAGAACTTCTGCACACTCGCCTTATAAAGAAGACAAAACCGTTTTTCTCCAAAATATCTTTGCAGACACTTTTCTTGCAACCATGTCAAACGAGTTCTCATGGCCATTTCACAGTCTAGTGGGAAAGCCAACACAGTCCTCATTAAACTCACAGTCCAGTGGGAGAGGCAGCACAGTCCTCATGAAACCCTGAAACCCAGATAGACGCATGCAAAGCTCTCATTTACTCTTATTTTGTCATAGAACAGAGGAAATTAAAGAACAAGAGGTAAACACACAGCAAGAAAATCATTACCAAACTGTTCATTTAAATAATTGCTTTCTTTTTTTTTTTCCTTTTTTTTTTTTATTAATTTATTCTTGTTACATGGGATAAATAATTGCTTTCAAATTTTTAAATACTCTTGTTTTCAAGCAACTGAGGTAAGTGGAAAGCCACAATACATACCTGTATGAAGAGTCTACACAAAGACTAGCACCAAGTGCAGCTTCTGTCTCAGGAACCAAGCTTGCAGTAAGTGGAAAGAGAAACCTTTCCACAGCTTGCAGCTTCCTGCTTGAGAAAAGAAATTGAAACTCAGTACACCTAGTCATACTGGCAGCGACAGTGGCAACTTCTGTAGCGATGGGTCTACTTTTAAATAGCAAAGTCAATCCAAAAACACAGACTCTCCGGGGGGCAGAGGTTGGGTTTTTTTTTTTTTTTTTCTTAAGGTAAATTCAGCAAGTCTCTGTATATGGACATGCAGAGCAAAATTTCTGTCTGTTGTACTTTTGAGATGCATCGTAAAGTCATCCACTTCTCTTGTCTCTGTGATCATTTTATCCCAAGCTCACACAAGTCCCTCCCTAGGCTGTTGCAGCAGTCTCCTGTTTGGATAGAGCGTGAAGTGGGCAAGCATAAGCCCCCATCTATAGCAGCTGGTTACAAAAAGGATGTCCCTTTTACTCCATCAAATGTGAAGGGAAACAAAGGTGGTCATCACTGTGGACACTAGAAAAGATGCTTTCAGGAGAGTACAGAGAGGGCAGAGAGTGTCCTCCCATCAGGTTTCAGAATCAATGGTCTTCACTTTATAGAAAAAGTACTATGACTCAGAGCAGCAAATCAGTTTATTTTCTAACTTGTAAAGTCAGGCAGTTTTAGAGAAAAAATTTAAAAATGGAACTTGATGCACAACAGTTTTTTATGCTCCCAACTGCACTTCCATGCCTCCTGAATTTCTCATTGGCTGCGTTCTTTGGGGGAAGAAACCCTCTCACTCATCTAGCATAGTCCCCACACCAAATCCCTGTCCCCTTGAGGCTCAACATCCTCCCACCTCTAAGGCAGACTGAAAAGTACCCCGCCAAGCAGGCTCCAGAGACCAGCTAGGAAAGACAAGGGTCTAGTGCCTCCTGCTTACCTATGATTCCTTAGGGAGATTTAAATGAACCTCATATTGACAATGAAGTGTAATTATTTACTTCCTACACAGGTCAGAGGAGAAGGTGATGAGTACAGTAGTTCCAGGATGATAGTGGCAAAAGCAGTGAAAAGTGATCAAATTCAATCTGTCTTTCAAGAACAACAGAACACCAAGGAAATCTACTGGTGAGATAAATGAGAGCTAGCCAGGGTAAGTGGGTGTGGGTAATAGGGGGCGGGCGAGGGAGGAAGGGTAGATAAAAGCAGTGTTTTACTTGAGTATGACATTAATGGTGATACTATTATTGACATGGAGTACTGGGGGAGTATTTAGGAGAAGACCACACATTCTGTCTTCCATTGGATTCTGTCAGGGAAGGTGTGGGTGGTTGGGGTGTGAGGTCAGACCCTAGAGAATGGTGGTAACCTGAGAATTGTCACCATACACATAGAGATACATAAAGTAAAGGGAAGCTTTCAATAAGTGCAGTTCTATAGAACAACTCGTGTGCCTCTCTCCACTTTGAGAAGTCATAAATGTTCAAAGGATTTACTCAAAAGATCCGGGCCTAAGAAAACTAGTGGGGCTCTTGTGATCCAGATCAACCCTGATACTGACCTGAGCTTTCTGCTTTCTGGTCTACCACAATGTGAGGAATCCCAACCATAGCCTTCCACAGATATGAGCTCTGCTATACTTTCTCCACTAAGATGAACTATACTCTCTAAAACTGTAAGTCAAAAAGCTTTCCTCTCAAATGCTACTATCAGGTATCTGGTCACAGCAATATGGAAATAATATACTATTTTCATTTTTGAGGACTTCGTCAAAAACTCATTAACCCTGAGTATGGCAAAAAATTAACCTGGGTATAACAGACATCTGTTTGTTCAATAATGTGTCTAGAAATCTTATTTTTCAGAAATGTCAGTCTAACTGAAATAAGATTTCCTTTTTCACTAAATGAATTTTCTTGTTTCAAGTGAACAATAACCCACAGGGCTCAAGTCCTGGACAATTACATAAGTAACATTATGTATAATAAGAAGGTTATGTCTAGGAGAGAGAGGGGGGGTGTCTGTACACCTGTAGGTCTCTGTGTGTCTGTGTATGCCTGTGTGTGTCAGCATATAACAGCAATTAATGAAAAGGAAAGCCATGCATTTAAAAAAGAATAGAGAGGAGCATATGGGATGTTTTAGAAGGAGAAAAGGGAAGGAAGAAATGATATAATTATGTTATAATCTCAAAGAGAAAAAATGGCCATCTAAGACACCCTAGACCATTGGCTTCCAGGTTCTTTTATCTGCTGAACTTAAAGAATGGGTGTCAAGCCGGGCATGGTGGTGCACACTTTTAATACCAGCACTCGAGAGGCAGAGGCAGGTGGATCGCTGTGAGTTTGAGGCCAGCCTGGTCTACAGAGTGAGTCCAGGACAGCCAATGCTACACAGAGAAACCCTGTCTCAAAAAAAAGAAAAGAAAAGAAAAGAATGGGTGCCATACACCACAGGGAGGTGAGCCTTAGAAAGTGGCTTATGGCAGGTTTACAGGTGAGCATTTAGAGAAAGGAAGAAAGGCCGGCTCTTGCGATAGACTGCCTTTGAGAGTCCCTTCTAGAGGTTAATCAGGCTGTCCTTACCTAAATAAATGAGCACCTTTGAGAAATTGGTGTTTCCTGTTGGGTGTGGTGGCACACACCTGAAACCCTAACCCTGAGGAGCCTAGGGAGGAGGATAGTGACTTCAAGGGCAGCCTGGGATATACAAAGGAAAAACAAGAAAGTGCCAGATTCATTTCCAAAGTGGTTGTACAGTTTGCACTCCCACCAGCAATGAAGGAGTGCTCCCCTTTCTGCAGATCTTCGCCAGCATGTGCTGTCACTTGAGTTTTTGATCTTAGCCATTCTGATGAGCATAAGATGGAATCTCAGAGTCGTTTTGATTTGCATTTCTTTAAGTGTTTCTCAGCCATTCGATATTCCTCTGTTGAGTATTCTCTGCTTAGCTCTGAACCTCATTTCTTAATTGGGTCATTTGGATTGGTGGTGTTTAATTTCTTGAGTTCTTTATATATTTTGGATATTAGCCCTTTGTCAGAAGTAGGGTTGGTGATGATCTTTTCCCAGTCCGTAGGCTGTTGTTTTGTTCTGTTGACAGTGTCTTCTGCCTAACAGAATCTTCTCAGCCTCATGAGGTCCCATTTATTATGGTTGGCACTTTCTCCAAAAATTGGGAATGGGGCTACCTCAAGACTCAGTTATTCTACTCCCTAGAGTATACCCGAAAGATGTTCCACCACACCACAGGGACATTTGCTCAACTATGTTCATAGCAGCCTTATTTGTAATAGCCAGAATCTGGAAACAACCTACATGTCTCTCAGTCAAAGAATAGATTTTTAAAAACTGTGGTACCTTTACACTATGGACTAATACTCAGCTATTAAAAACAAGGAAATCTTGAAATTTGCAGGCAAATGGATGGGACTAGAAGTGATCGTCCTGAGTTAACCCAGATCCAGAAAGATACACATGGTATATACTCACTTATAATTGGATACTAGCCCAACATGGATGTCCTCTGAGAATCTTCACTCAGCAGGGGATTAGGAAAGACTTACTATTGGGACTCTAGGTGAAAGAGATATGGGAGAATGGGAAGATAGAAGGACCCAGAGGGTCCTGGAACCCTACAAGAAGACAATCAAGTCTGGCGGGTCTGTACCCAGAGGTGTCTGCACAAACTATTGTACCAAGAACAATGCATGCAGTAAACCTAGAACCCCTATTCAGATCTAGCCAATGGACAGCACATTCTCCACAGTTGTGTGGAGAACAGGGACTGACTCAGACATGAACTCTGGTGCCCCCTATTTGACCACTTCTCCTTGGTGGGGAGGTCTGGTGGTACTCAGAGGAAGAGGAAGCAGGCTATTCAGATGAGCTCTGACAGGCTGTGATCATGTGGTGTGGGAGGAGGTCCCCTTCTGTCACAGGACTAGAGAAGGGGAATAGGTGGAAAGAGGGATGGAGGGGGTAATGGGAAGATACAAGTGAAGGGATAACAATTGGGATGTAATCTGAATAAATTATTTTAAAAAAAAAGAATGAAAAATAAAATAAGAAATTGATATGTACCTTGTTTTTCTTGAACCTAGAAAAAGCATAAGTGTTCAATGTGAGTGTGTATTACTGATAAATCCCACCTGGACTGGAACGTTCCAGCTTATATCTACAGTGGTTTTCTTAGTGTGAAGCACTCACCCTGTATGCCAGCAATTTTTGAATCTGCATAGAGAGAGATGTATTCCAATTGATGAAACTGTTAGCCTCATCTTAGTCCCAAGACAGGAGTATGTCTTTCAGTTGCAAAATCTACAGACAACAGGCAGGATATTATCAAGATCACTGTGAGATTGCTGATGAGCACAGCTCCCTAGTGGTGACTTCAGCCTCAGACTGCGATGATACTAGAGGCTTAGGGTAGGTTTTACCTTGCACCCTCACCTCCAGGGTCGCCTGCAGGCTGGATTAGGATGAGTCAGAGATGGGTTATCCACTCATCTCTGGAGCATGTGGAGCCAGCTTGGCACCCCAAACAAGTTTTTTCTCTAGAGCTAATTCCAGGCCCACCTGTTAACAAATCAACCAACAAGTAATAATCTGTTAAACTGTCTTTCTTAAGAACACATGGGCTTATATACGGCAGAGCAGACACTCTCAGCGTCATGTGGTAGATACTGAGTTGGCACTAAGCCACAAATTTCAGAAACCACCACTTTGTGATGCACAAGTATCCCTTACCCACCACAAGGGCTCTCGGGCCAGTACGTCCACAGTCTCCACACCATCCCTCTGCCTCATGTTACACTCATGCGTCATCTATTATTCCATTAACACACTTTTTGTTAAGAAAGAATTTAATGACTTTGGCTGCATAGCTTGCTCAATGTTAAATTACATACATTTTCAAAAACCCTGAATAGCTTCTAAAATGCAACAGTGGTATGGCCCACTGTCCCTCAGTGTACCAGGGAATTGCTTGGGGAATCAGCAAGTCCTGAAAGGTTAGAAGTTTCAGCCTTCTTGATGCCCTCTCTTGCCAGCCTTTCCCTGTGGGAATTTCAATTTCACATTTAATTCCATGACACACGTGTGTGTTTATAAACTGTTATTAGGCATGTTGGGCTTTTCTGGACAGCAAACTTGGCCTAAAGGCTTTTACTCCCAAAGAGTATGCACATTGCTATAGACAGTCCTTCCATGCCTCACTCCTTTAGCCTTTACACGTCGCCTTCCTTCTAGGTTCTGTATCTCCTTAATAGGCTACACTATGCCACCTCTTTATAGATTGAAGACTTGTCACCTTCTGGCAAGATGGTCTCTTCATGACACTGATAGCAAGGTATAGCTCTATACACAGTGTGGAGAATAGGATCCAGTGTTGATGGTGTCACAGAAGCCAGTAACCTCGAACCAGACCAATGCCTCGTTGCAATGAACATTTGCAAGCGAAGATGCGTGGACAGAGGAGCATACAGTGGGACCCATTGTAACATACTTACAGTTTCCACGATGAGATGTTTTCTATGCCTCATTTTTGTCAGTTTGGTTTTTGTGGGTTTTATATTTGTGGTGGGAAGTTGCAAGAGTGAGGGGCAGAGAGAGGACGGGGAGAAGATTGGGGTGCATGATGTGAAACTCACAAGAAACCAACAGTTAAAAAAGAAACCTATGTGTCTTCATGGCACCATGGATCTTGAACATTCACAAGAGCACAGTTTCCCTTGAAACACTACTTTAGGAAGGCCTATTTCATCATACCTATCCTGAAGAAATTCCTGTCCTCTTAGCACCCAGAAGTAACCAGAAGAAAGAGTAATCTGGCTGAAGGTAAGATAGACTGTCAGGATAAGAATCTGTTGAACAAAAACAAATATTTTTTTAAAAATTTAAGCAGCTAGAGAGATTTCTCATCAGTTAAGAGTGCATAGTGCTTTTGTAAAGGACCCTTTCAATTCCCAGAACACATATCAGATGGCTTATGACTCCCTGTTTCAGTTCCAAGGGACCTGAGGCCTGTTCTCCACACACCCCTGTACTCATGTGCACGTATCCACCCACAGGCACACACATACGCATATAATTAAAAAGAATAATATAGCTATTTACCAAATAATATAATATTGAAAATAAAAGTAAAAAACAAACTGAAGAAGTAGGAAGGTTTACAAAACAGCTGAAAAGAATATTATAAGATTTATTTTTCTTCAACAATAGTTTTAACTTTGACAGTTGCTGCAGGGACTTCAGAATGATTTGGAAGACTTGCATGACAAACTTCCTTGGTGACTAGTAAGATTTCACCTCTCAGTAGTTCCACTTTGGAGATACAGCTATGATGCTTTGGAATTCAACTGATTAAGATCAAGCAAGGTACCATTACAGGAAGTAACTTTATTTTATAAAATATAAACATTATTGCAATAAAGTTATTAATAAAAACTAGCTCTCTTTAATTAATTTAAATTTGTTTAGAGACATTCGTGTTTCCAACCAGAGACATGTGAAACCCACTCCATCCTTATTTCCTTGTTCTCTCTCCAGTATCTCTACGAGGATTCCCATCCATATGGAGTAGATAACTGAGTAAATACCACCAAGTTAGAGAAAGTGGTACAGAGGAGTCATCATACATATTTGCAATACTTACCAGACCTTGTGCTGAGCTCTGTGACCACAAGGCACATCCAAATCCTGCTTCTCTAAGAACTCACACTCTATGTAGAAAAGAAGAAATCTACATCATTTGTAATCACTGTGCAATAAATCAGGGCGTGTGGAGATGGAGAGTGTGCTAGAGAAGGAAAATACACCATGACATTGAACTACAGTTGCTACGGTTACAGCTGCTATGGTTGCTACGGTTACAGTTGCTATGGTTATATGGAAGCTCATTTGGTCTAGGACTTCTTTCTCTCTTCTCTTCTCAGGGTTTGCCTTCATGTTTGATAGCTGACTCATTGAAGGAGCCATCAGCTGATGCTGTCAAAAACAGAACAGCAAATATTAACGAATGCAGAGTCTCAGAGACCATCAGCAGCATGACCCTCCTTGAAGCAATCAGATTTGGACTAAAATCATGAAAACTAATGTCATAAAAGCATGTGCTATTCCTCACATTGCTCCAAAAGCAAGGCAAACAAAAAACAGAAATGAGCACATATCACAATATATGTCAATGCTAGGTAAATAGGCCCCAACCACCCCACTGAGGTACACATAAGCCTTTAGAGAGGAGCCAAAGTACCATTGTCCTCAAGGGGAAAGTCTTCTAAGGCGTCATCCACAACCCGCAACATCTGCCTGAGTGCAGTCAAGATCAGAATATCCATCATAGGCTCCAACGTTCTCTCTGAAGCATAATTTCTGACCATCAAGATATTAGATATAGGAATATTTAGCATGGTATGGACATTCTTTACCTATGGAAAATATATTTTAAATTATTTTATGTGAAAAATATTTATGAAGCATATACATGTATACATATGAAGTATATCATACTAGAAATTTAACTGAATATTAAGTACAATTAAGGACAGAAACTTAAAGGGTAATGGCTTGATGAATCCTCTTCAGAATACAATTATAACATGGATAATTATGGTTATAAAATGAAATATAAATTGGAATGAGCTGAGCAATCAATCCAGTAATTTGTGCTGATGAGAACTGAACTCAAGGCCTCACACATGTTTGCAAGTTCACTCTCATTGAGCTACATCTACAGTTCCCCCTTTTAAAATTTTAATTTATTCAGATTACTCCCAGGACCATTTGATACTAGCAGTCCCACCACCACAACAAGCCCTGGAGATAATATCACATCCAACTCAGGAGAGAAAGATTTCAAGTCTGAGGTTATGAAAAGGATAGAGGCTTTAAAGGAGGAAAATAAATCCTTCGAATTAGAACAGAAATACACAAAGAAAGAAATGAAAGAATTGAACAAATTCACTTAAAGAAATTAATGAAGGACAGGAAACAGCAATCAAATAGGAGAAGGAAACTAATAATAGCATTCAAGACCTAAAAATGGAGATAGAAGTAATGAAGAAAACACAATCTGAGACAATCCTGGAAATAGAAAACCTAGGGAAGAGGACAGGATCTATTGACGTGAGCACCACCAACAGAATACAAGAGGTGGAAGAAAGAATCTCAGGGATAGAAGATATGACTGAAGAAATCAGTACAACAGTCAAAGAAAAAGTTAAATCTAAAAAGTTCCTGACACAGAACATCTGACAAATCTGGGACACTATGAAGAGACCAAATCTAAGACTAACAAGAACAGAAGAAAAATAAGACTCCCTGCTCCAACGCCCAGAAAGTATTTTCAACAAAATCACAGAAGAAAACTTCCCCAACCTAAAGAAAGAAATGCCCATAAATATACAAGAAACCTACCAAACTCCAAATAGATTTGACCAGGAAAGAAAATCCTCCCGCAACATAATAATCAAAACACTAAGCGTACAGAACAAAGAAAGAATACATCCCAATTGTTATCTCCTCACTTGTGTCTTCCCATTCCCACCTTCCCTCCTTCTTCTGCTTTATTCCCTTCCCCTAGACCTCTGACAGAAGGGGACCTTCTCCCCCAGCATATGACCATAGCCTATCAGGATAGCCTGATTCCCATTCCTCTGACTGCTAGGCCTCCCCACTAAGAGGGAGTGATCAAATTGGAGCAACAGAGTTCATGTCAGAGGCAATCCCCACTTTACCCACAACCATGGAGAATAAGCAGTGCACTGGACATATCTGAACAGGGGTGTCTATGTTTACTCCATGCATTTGTGGTTGGTTGGAGAAACAGTTTATGCAGGCCCCCTGGGTCTAGATCCACCAGCCTTGATGGTCTCTTTGTGGGGTTCCTAAACCCTCTGGGTCCTGCTATCTCCCCATTCTTCCATATCACTCTCAGAGCTCTGCTAAGAGCCCCAGCATCTGCCCTGATCCCCAGTACAGACCCTTTTTTTCTTTTTATTTTGAGACATTGTCTTGAATTCACTCTGTAGCCCAAACAGGCCTTGAACTTGCTATCGTGTGGTATCTGCCTCCTGAGCATCTGACATTTCAGGCTTGCCAAACTGAATGCACCTTGACCAAATTCTCACTTTGTGTGTGAACACACACACACACACACACACACACACACACACACACACACACACTCATACACACACACACAGTTGGTAGGAGGAGAGAGAAAAGACAGTGAGAAGCAAAGCACATGGCTGTGACTTTATCCCTATATCACCTGATTATAAACTTCATTCTTTACCTGGCTTTGAGAAGTCGCACATTCTGTCATGTTTAGAAAATTGTCATCAAGAACTTTATCACAGTCATTCACATTTGTAAGCAAGGCTACATGTCCAATACCTGTATCAAATAGAGATCATTAGTATAGGAATGTGCCAAGACAGTTTTTAAGTATATGTATGAACACCAGCTCTCTGTAAAATGAAGAGTTGGATGAGAACTATTCCAAGTAAATCTCAGCATGAAGCCTGATCTTCTTTCAAACATCACTTTCTTCTAAAATGAGATCTGACCTTGAGATGTAGGTAAACTCACAGTAAACTTGAAAGCTTGGTATGCATTTAAAGTGGGAAACATGGCTACTGCACCATTGAACTAAAGAGTCAAGTAGGTCATTAGATAAAGCAAATTAAGACTATGTTAATATATTTCTACATATCTATATTACAGAAGTTAATTTTTAATAATGACAACAATAATACCAAATATTAGAAAGAATGCAGAAAACCTGGATTGACCATATAGTGCTAGTTGGAATGTAACACGGTTTCATTTCTCTGAGTGGCAGTTTAGTGATTGAAAAATTAATACACACTTTCGATATGACGTATCAGTCTTATCCTTAGGGAACTCATGACCCCTAAAAATGAAAGCACTAATGTTCAGAAGCATTTTATTTATAACACCGAAAACCTGGACAATGTTTAAACACATTCTGCCATAACTGTATCAGGAACTACTACTCATCAAACAAAGAACAAGCAATCACTATATAAAAGCTCTGGCATGAATTTGAAAGGGTGTTGGGCCAAGTTTAAAAAGCCATTCTCAAATGGTGGCATAAAAATTATTCTACTTATATAATATTCTCAAATGAAGACTTATAACCATAGAGAAGTGGTCACATGTAGTTAAGGATGGTGAAGGGGCAGAGTGTGACTGTCTTAGTGGGGAGGTAATGCTGTATCCTGGGTTGTAGACATGGTTTCATGAATTACTACATATAATAAAACAGTACCGGCACCCTGCTTTTGATCTTACTAGCTAATTCCTGTGGGAAGGTTAGCCCCTTTAAGAAACTGCAAGGGGATTATACAGACAAAAACTGTAGACAGCCTAATCCTTCAGTTCTGAAAGCGACCATTTAAGGTGTATATCAGTCAAGTTTTTCAATGACCCCTTCTGCGCTTGCCACCAACTTGGAGCTCAGGACATTTACCCAAGGAAACAGGATGTGTAGTTCCTCAGCACTCACTTTGTAACTTCCTATGGAGTTGTAATGACACTTACCACAGTCTACTGCATCTTGTTGAATTTTTTTGAGCTTTGCCACCATTTTATCAGAGAGGGTGTTGACAGAGTTGCTGTCTAAGACAAAAGCCACACAGCGAATCCTGTCCTTGAGTGGTGGAGAGGTGACATGCGTGAAGCGCTTCGCCTGAATTGCCGCATGTGGGTTGAACTATATAGAAAAAGAAGTTGATATTCACTGTTCAGAGACTGCTTAATCAGCAGAAAGCACAGCCAATCACTCTCTTCCCACAGATTCCTCCCTGGTTGCTTAGTTACAGCTTCCTCCCTGCCAGTTTCTCATTGTCAAGATCTCACTTTGGCTTTCTTAAAGACAAATGACTTTATTGTTTTGGTAAAAATGGCAATTAACCACTGCGATTATTGAAAGAAAATGCAAATACTATTAAAAATCTGACTTCAATCTCCAATCTCCAGAAACAAATACCATTAAGATTTGCTATGCATCATTTAGGCATGAGAATTTTGCATGCTTAAATGGATTGATATATGGGGAAAGGCCAACAGAGAAAAGAGAATGAGATGATGTTTAAACTTAAAGACTATGATTTCTTCTTAATTTTTTTAAAGTAAAGTGAAATGAAAGAAATGTGAATTTCCAAGTTAGTGTCTCCTTATCACAAACAGGACAATGATCTTTCTACTACTGAGAAAATAGATTCCAAAATACAGCAAACATTTGTAAGTGTGTACTCTGTGTGTGTGTGTGTGTATGTATGTATGTGTTGTATGTGGGTGTTTGTGTATGTGGTGTGTATGTGTTCTGTGTGCTTGTGTGTATTGTCTGTGTTTGTGTAGTGTGTGCATGTGTGTGTTGTGTGTGTATGTGTGTATGTTGTGTGTGTGTGGTGTGTGCCTGTGTATTCAATGTTGAACTGAGTTGACGTATTCCTTGCTATGAAAACTGAGGGTTTGGGGATGGTACTCTCCTCATCTCTCTGCTCTCTTCCTCCCTTTAACTATGCAATTCCTTTCCCTCACTATACTGTGAGTCTCTTGAAAATGATAACTGTGCTCTTAATTAGCTGTGCATTTTTTCAGTGATTCTCTTTTTCTCTAGAACAAATTACATTTTTAATAAATAATTTCAAGTGAATGAATGAGCACATAGTCACTAGTCAAGCTTTTCCTTCTAGCTCAACTGAGAAAAAAAAGGCTTGAAAGTTTAGAAATTGAAGCCAACTCCATTACATTCTATACCCAAAGGAAGGCGCTACATAGATAACGCTGAACATTTAGGGTATGTTGCTCACCTAGTGTTCTCAGAACTTCTATAGCACAGGCACTATTATTATTACATTTCAAATATTTAAAGTCCAAGATTTAGAAAAATCATTATGTAACTTCCTTCTTCGGTACACATCTAACCCAGATCCAAGCAGTATTCTTATAGAAAATTTCAACAGAGGGCAGATACTTATTCTAATATCTTCTCTATACTTAAACATTCACAAAGTTAAACTACCACTAGTTTAACTACTTAAATGACTTCTTCATTCACGGTTTACATTATTTAAAGAATCATGTAAACAGAACATTTCTATGAACCTCCCCTAAAATTCACATAAGTCAAGCCCCGCCATATAGTTTTATTTTTCAATTGCACAGACCATAGGACTATGATTTCACATTTCTTTCATAAATATACATCCATTTAAAGGAGAGTAGTATTAATGTTGGAATCAGATATGTCTTGGGATGAAAGGAGGTTTACCTGGTACCTGTCTGGTACATAGCCCTTTAAGATGTGAGGTATGTCGTCTATGCACAATCCTGCTTCTTCCCTCTCACTCAGCCCCATGGAATCACACAGCATAAATGGGAGTGTTTTCCCACTTTTTCCATCTTTAATAGAATATATTCTGTACTGTAAAAAAAAATTACTAAGTTAAAGAATGTTTGCTAGAATTCAAGACAGGAGGAAAAAGCTAATGTTTTTTATAGTGGCCTGGCACTACTGCGATCCTCCTACTGTAGCCTCCCAAGGGCTGGGATGGCAGGCGTGAGCCACCACACCAAGCTGTGTGCTCATAGCTCTTCTACATGAAGGACAGGAGATGCTTTAACAGGGTACTTTACCAGAAAGTTCCGAACCCATCTGTGAAATTACGACAGCTCGAACATTGAAGCATTTCAATTAATGCTTAATGGATTCAATTCTTCCTGTAGCATCTTACCTAGAGTTCTCAGACTATGCTGACATGCTGAAATAAATCCACATCAAAAAACAAGATGCAATTTGTGAAAGTCGTAAAAATGTTTTAAGATATTGAATATAGAACCAGTGATAAATTGATGCTATAGTCTTGTAGCATATTTACAAGTATAAAAAGATGTTTTCATATAACTAATTCTTGGGTCTGTAAAAACAAAAGGCTTCTCTGGATAATATTATTGAATGGACATAAATTTGATGCAAAGTTATTTCTATTTTACTTAAGTACTTAGCATTTAATTGTAGATTAGAAAAGGGGTTGTTTCTGAAATAAAATTACAAAAAAATGAACAAATGCATTGATTCTAACCTGTAAATCACAATCTTTCACAAATTCTTAGGTAGCTTACCTGCTTAGTAATGCTGCTTTCATCAGACCCCACGATGGCCTGGCGAGCTAGGTGGCCTTGGAAAACAGACTTCACTGAATTGAAAAAGCTGGACTTTCCAGAACCTACTGGGCCCACTAAGAGAATACGAGCTTCTGAGACCAAGTCTTCATAGGGCCTGTAGGCTCTGAGAGCAGAGACAAGCTTTCTTCGGTGCCTGTTTAGAATACAGGAATTAAATACAACTGCAGATCTTCTACAAAGCAGTGTAATTACCCTAGGGCTTCAGTTTATTCTATTTTAGGTATGGATTTAGTTACACATTTATTCTGATAGTAGCTTTATAACATATTGTGTGTAATACCTTAAACATACCGGGTTATATACTTTACCCTTAGATATGTATTTATATATTCAGAATGAAACCTTAAGCTGAAACAAGCCATTATAAATCTTGGAACACAAATCTTTGAAAGATATTAACATTGAAAATAAGTGATTATTTGCAATAAACTATATTAAGGGAAAATAAAAATATATTCACATCTATAAATTGAAAAGGGAATATTGTTTTGATATTAACTGCAATGCTGTCTGTCAATAGCAACTTTCTTTCATTCCAAGTAATATTATTTTTTATCTTTCTTACTAGTTCATTGTCAGTACTCTTAATGCAACTAATCTGAATAAAATTTATAACAAGTAGGTAAAGAGCCTAATTTACTGTTTGGCAGTCACCAGCCTTTTTATGAAGCCTGGATCATTCTTAATGCCTACAGAAAATAAACACAGCACAGTAAGCTCCCTGACTGTTTGACTCTCTGTGGTCAAGTCCCCTCCTAAGCAGGGCTGGTCTGTTTGTGTAGCCCTGACTTCTCCCTGCGAGTCTGAGTCAGAAACATCCTGAGAGGAAGAGAAGAGAAGATGAATCTGTGCAGCTGTAAAGTCAAAGTTTCTCACTCTTTGTCTCCTGCTATCACCCTCATTCCTTCTCTCCATATTCTCTCTCCTCTCTCCTGTCCCTACTACCTTCAACTCCATCTCTGTCTGTTTTAAGAGAATAAGATATAGTCTGTTCTGGAGGCATTTTGAGTTACCATGACCCAGGAACACAGATTTATGCTACCCCAAATTCCATGTTCCAACAATGGAAGCAGTTTTACATTTCTGTAGCTTTAAGTAACAAAGAAAGGCATAAATATGGTGGGTACAGCAAAGAGACAGATACAGCAAGGCCATTTCTGACTTTATACATGTACATTTTTTTCTCACAGGAGTCTATAGTACTTATTCCTGCACAATAGGTTTATTCATCATTTTCCTTGCCCTTGCAAACCAATTATAATACATAACTGCAAAGACTAGAATCAACTGCAGAGGCCCATTACCCTTTTATACGTACCATCAACTCGAAAAATTTCACATTCCAAATATTGAGAGATATTTTTAACATTAAGGTCTAGTATTTTTATTACTGCATTGTTTAGATGAAGTTTGCATTTGCTTGGATCCAGAGTGAGTGACAAACCATACGGTGAGAGAAATTTCAGCTGTTCATTACTGACTGTTACTACTGTGTCCAAAAACAAAGCTGATATTCCAGGGCTATTATTCCTTTCAAAAGAAAACCAAACACAAGTACGTGGCTTTTCAGAAGGTAAACTGGAAAAACACTCCAGCATAAAAACCCCAACAACCTCTTCATTCAGGTGAACTACTGTCATGGTGGCTCCCTGGTGAGAACATGTCTTAGTCATCCTGAAAATGCTAGACCCATGAACGCTAGACTTATAAAGAAGAGTCAAAGATGCTTTCCCAAGAAGATTTTCCAGTATCTTTTCTTCTATCCATGTCAATCGGGTTGTCACTTCCATGCTCCTGTAACTGAGAGAAAAACAAATAGAAGTTCAGTGACTGTCGCAATATAGCAGTTTAAAGTACAAGTTTCTATTTAATTCCAATGAGGTTTATTGTCCTCTAATCCAGTTAAAACACATTAAGATTTTGAAGCAAAAAAAAAAGTGTAGTATGTGGAAATGGAGGCATAGAAATTCTACATGAAAAATACATACTTTTGAGATGATAAACAGCATTAAAATTTAACATTGGGCCAGGAATGATGGCACACTCCTTTAATCGCAGCACTCAGGAGACAAAGGTAAGTAGAGGCTGTGAGTATAACACCAGCCTGATTGGTCTACACGGATAATGAGTTACAGTCTAGTCTGATTTGCCTACACAGTGAGTTCCAGCCCAGCCAGCATTTCATAGTGAAAGCTTGTCTCTAAATAAATAAACAAATAAATAAATTTACATTGGTTAACAGAGTAAATTGCAGACTAGATAAAAAAAAAAACATTTTTAAAAATTAGTAAAGAAATAATTTATTTTAATAAGATAAATAGTAAATAATTTATGTAGGCTTTGTGGCTCACATGCTCTCTGCCCTGATTTTGTGACTACCGTTATAATTACAATAATTATAGCTAATATGTGTTGTAACTGAAGTGTGGCTTTTACCCCAAGATTCATGTGTTGTGAGATTTGCCTTTAATATGTTATTGACTGATAGAAAAATAGAGGCAGGACATAGTGAGACATAGCTGGTTGAATATAGGATGCTCTTGTAGGAAACTAAGGTATTGCTCATAGGAACCTAGTCGTATTTCATGAGAGAGTTATTACAAAAGCCTAAGATTGTCTAGGGTTCTAGTTTCTAGTTTGGCCATGTGCTATATTCTGCACATATTTATATGGTACCACATGATCCAATCCTCCTTGACGTGACGCAGCCATGTGCCATAGCTGAACAACAAAACATTAGATATCTAGTACTCTGAGGTAAATGAATCTTTTTCCTTTATCAAGGTAGCTGCTCTGAGATATTTTAGTATGGTATAGTATACTAATTCTATATATAAACAAATTAACATGACTGCATGTCAATAAAACAATTTTACCACACATAGACTATGTCAACCTATGAATTAAAGGACAGAGGTGAAAATATATTCAAAGATAGTTCACAAAGGAAAATGACAGAAATAGGAAAGTAGTCAATAGATAAGCAAGTCCTATGGTGACAGCTAACCTCAGAGCCATCAAACTAGTTACTAAGTGAAAAAAAAATTAAAAATTGTATAAACTGTTTTTGAAGTATTAGAAACCATAATACAGTAAGTGTAATTAGTAGGAAGTTAATAAATAATTATATGACTAAGATTCATAAAAGTTCACACAGAAGAACAAACTTGATATTTAGAATTGCACTTCCCTGAGTTGTAGGGGCCAACATCAAAGAGGTCCCTGAGAGGACAGGAGATGGGTCAGTGAGCAAAGTGTTCCTCATGCAGGAACAAGGGTCTGAATTCAAATTCTCAAAACTCATGGAAAGCCAGATATAGGCATGCTCATCTATAATACTAGAATTCCTTTGCTAAAAGGTATCCAAAAATAGGAGAATACACTGAAGCGTGTGGGCCAAGTAGCACAGCAGTGCAGAAGAGACCCTTCTTCAAACAAACTGGAAGGCAACTACAGGCACAGCAGGTTGTCCTCTGAACCTCACAAATGTGGGATGTGTGCATCTATAACACACACACACACACACACACACACACACACACACACCCACCTGAGATGTTGAAATTTGAAAGAAAGCTCCAGCTAGACTAATAGAATTAAAACAAATTTTTATTTTGGAGTGTAACAGAAAGAACACATTGCTAGCATTCTCCACAGGTAATGAGTTGAAATTCTGAAGAGATCCAGAGAAGAAATACTAACAGGCTGGAGGCATACAGAATTTGTTTTCTCTTCCAATATGTTGCATTCAGGTAAATGGGATTTCCAGTATGAGTCATTACATGAGAGTTGGTTACTGGATTTCTACAATAATACACTAAAGATATAAACTATAAAGGAAAGATAAAATTGACTTTGAAAACAAATGATTGTCTTATAAAAAGAGAAAATAGGGCTGGAGAGTTGGCTCAGCGGTTAAGAGCACTAACTGCTCTTCCAGAGGTCCTGAGTTCGATTCCCAGCAACCACATGGTAGCTCACAACCATCTATAATGAGATCTAGTGTCCTCTTCCGGCATGCAGGTTTACATGAAGGCAAAACACTGTGTATATAATAAATAAATAAATCTTAAAAAAAAAGAGAGAGAGAAAATAAAAACTAGTTGGGGAATTACAAAGACATTCTATAAAGCTACCCTACAGAGAAATTATAAGAAGCCAAGAACCACACAGAAGAAAAGTAGACCCAGAATGGGAAGATCAAATTTAAAGATGTAATGACAAGCCAAGAAAAAGATAGACCTGTTGTAACATGGCACTGTGCCAAATTCATTCCATATAATAATAAATATCCAGCAGTGCCAACAGTTGTCTCAGACACAGAGACCCGAAAATATTGATACTGGAGGTGGATAGATGGCCAAACAATTAAGAGAACTTGCTATTTTTCTAGAAGATCAGGGTGTCAGTTCCAGTACCCTCACAACCACCTGAAACTCCCATGTCATGGAGGCTGATGCCCTCTTCTGCTGATGCCCTCTTCTGCTGATGCCCTCTTCTGGCTTCTCAGGCATATACATATAGGCATAAGATAAATACACACACACATTCACACATTCATACACACACACATTCATACTCACACACATCTATATGTGTGTGTGCATATATATAAAGCAGAATTGTTGGCATTGTCTTGATAACCACATAGAGTTCACCAGAAAGTAGCTGGTCCTGCACCATTTATGAGGACATATGTAGATCAGGTACACTCATTTTGGCCCATCAGCACAATGAAATCAGTAGCAGTTGACATGAATAGGCTAGCTCTATTTTTTTTTTTTTTTTTTTTTTTTTTTTTTTACAAACATGGGTAAAGGCAAATAATTTTCTTTTAATTTAAAAAGCAAACTAAGCATGAGAAACTAAGTTTGGTGCCATCTGTACAAAGTGTTAACACAAAGCAATACCAAAGATTGCGCTCATACATTACACACATGGAAGAATGTGTGTGATCTGTGCACAAGCCTGGATTACATTTCACCCTGAGAAATAAGTAAGGATGAGAGCAGAGGGGAGAGTCGTGGGTTGCTTTTACTTGGCATGTAATACTTTCCTACCAAAGCAAATCTGATTAAATGAAAGCAAATCATAGTTGAAATGTGTTAGAAATATTTGGAAGCTGTTCCAGAGTTTGCTTTCCCGGTTGTTAGCAGGATGTTCGTAGTTAGTTAGTAGGAGCACAAATAAATGAGAGCAGTGTAGTCACCCGGAAGAGAGGCCAGGCAGTGCTTACCTGCTGTGGAGTCCTCAGGCAGACTGAAACAAAGGGTGGATCATCAATTCCTTTTTCTGAGTCGTGGGGCAGTTGGAGAACAGAAAATTCTTTGTCTATCTTAGGTTCCAAAATCAAAAGGAAAAGAAAGCAAGCTGAAACTCAGAGCAGGAAATGCTTTGTTGTGTGCTAAGTTGGCTGCACCCCAATTGTCCTTAACTTTCGTTTTCCTCACTGAGAAGAAAGAGGGTAAGAAAGAGAAAGCCACACAGGAAAAATTGATCCCTGCACCTGACTGCACACAGACACGTGTGAAATGGCAATGACTAATGCGAACACACCTTCAAAAGCCCTTCCTGTAAGTTGCCTTTGTCCTTGGCCCTGAATCACTAATGCTCTCACAGTTCTTCCTACAGCAGCCCGTGCCTGTTAGGAGCTCTGCTTTGCAAAGTCCAAAACACTCTTGAAAACATCAAGTTAGAAGTTACTCAGAGGAAGGCCAGCAGGCTACCAAGAAGAGACTTGATACCTTACGAGCATATATACAGGGGGAGGAGGTCCCCCTTAGTCACAGTCATAGGGGAGGGGAGTAAGGGGAAAATGGGAGGGAGGGAGGAATGGGAGGATACAAGGGAGGGGATAATCATTGAGATGTAATATGAATAAATTGATAAAATAAAATTCTAAAAAATCAGGGTCAATTTAAAAAAAAAAAAAAAGAAGAAGTCAGGGTGGCACAGGTAGTGCTCCTCGAGCCTAGACTCCCTGCATGGAACAAGTGCATGATGGCTCCACTTTTCCAACTCCATGCAGCACCTCACTGTTCCTGTTCCTGTTTTCTCACCCATACATTGGCACTGTTGTAGACCTGGGGAGAAATTAGATGAAATAGATGAAATCAATAGCATTAAGAAGTACGCAGAGATAGCAAGATGGCGGCGAGCTGCGTGCACCTTGCTTAGACGCCAGAGAAACTAAGGCAGAAAATTGGACTTATTTCGTAAGCAGGAACACCAAGCTCCCCACCCCACTACAGGGGGAGAAACTAGGGACAACCTTGTACAACCCCAAACACGGGAAAAAGCACGGACCCCCTGAGGAGCAGAGCATCCGCAGCGGCAGCAGTGGCAGCTGCAGGGATAGCTAAAGCACATAGACAGTGATAGCGGTTGCGGCTGTGGCGCCAACAACACCAGCGGCGTCGCTTGCTGAGGTAGACCTGGGAGGACAAAAAAACTCGCAGTGGTGATTGGTGGGGCGGGGATTGGCAAGCTCAGCAGCGGGAAGTGGAAAGCAACAGGGGCTGCAAGGGACTGTGTGCAGTGACCGTGGGTGACAGAGAGTGGACCAGTGCCTTGTTTCAGTGGAGAATGGCAACCAGCCATTCTGACAAAGGGGAAGTCAGACTGCTGAATGGATCAGTGCACCAAAGTGGAGTAGCCTGTTTACAGAGCAAAAGATTAACAAAACAAAAGTCACACAGCATCTGACATCCAAATCACAGATTCATTGTATGGTGAATCCCTTAGAGGAAACAAGCACCCAGAGGAGCCCTATAAAACCGTGGAATCTAGGTGGTAGAGCTCAAACAAATAAAGACACAGGAAGGGAGTCTGAGAACCCAGTGTAGAATACAGCTCCCTATCAAAGGTACTCACCCCCAAGACCACCAGCTTGGAAAGCCCAAGCCTCCTAAGCAGATGCCTAAAGGAAAGAATAAGAGGTCTAATAACAAAAATCAAGACATTATGGCTCCTCCAGAAAGCCCAGAAACCAACAGATACCCTACTATGGCAGAGTCACAGGAAGACGACCTCAAAACCATGCTTATACAGCTATTTGAGAACTATAAAGAGGAAATGAATAGATCCTTCCAGGATTTCCAGGATAGCACAAACAAGCAAATAGAAGCTATCCAGGAGAAACAAGAAACCACACGCATACAGGTGAAGGATTTAAATAAAACAATTCAAGACATGAAAACAGAATTAGACAATATTAAAAAATCACAAATCGAGAAAAAAAGTGAAATGGAACAATTAAAAAAGGAAGCAGGAATCCAACAGACAAGTATAACTAAAAGAATCCAACACATGGAAGACAGAATCTCAGGCGCTGAAGATACAATAGAAGAATTGATACATCTCTCAAAGAAAATCTTAAAACAGAAAAATCAGTGACACAAAGCATCCAAGAAATCAAGGACACCATGAGAAGGCGTAACCTCAGGATTATAGGAGTTGATGAAAAGGAAGATGCAAAGTCCCAGGGTCTAGGAAATGTTTTTTAAGAAAATTCTACATGAAAACTTCCCCAATCTACAGAAGGAGATACCCTTGAACATACAAGAGCCCCACCCGAACACCAAATACACTAGACCAGAAAAGAAATTCATCCCGGCACATAATAATCAAAACACTAAACCTGAAGAATAAAGAAAAGATACTAAAGGCTGCAAGAGAGAAAGGCAAAACAACATATAATGGTAGACCCAACAGAATTACACCTGACTTTTCAACAGAGTCTATGAAAACCAGAAGAGCCTGGTCTAAGATTATGCAGACTCTAAGAGACCACAGATGCAAACCTAGGCTACTATATCCAGCAAAACTTTCAATAAACATAGATGGATAAATCAAGATATTCCATGACAAAACCAAATTTAAACAGTATCTAAACACCAACCCTGCTCTACAGAAAATAGTAGAAGGAAAACATCATCACAAAGAGACCAGCCACACCCAAGAAAATGCAGCATACTGACAAGCACACACCAGCAAAACCAAAACAGACATGCCACACAGAATCACCACTAACTCCACAATAAATGAATCCAATAACCAGTGGTCAATAATATCTGTCGACATCAATGGTCTCAACTCCCCAGTAACAGACACAGGCTAACAAAATGGATACAAAGGCAAGACATATCAATATGCTGCATTCAAGGAACACATCTCAATAACAAGAATAGACATTACCTGAGATTAAAGGGTTGGAAAATTTTTACAAGCAAATGGTCGTAGGAAGCAAGTGGGAGTAGCCATTTAATATCTGATAAAGTAAAATTTCAATTAAAATTCATCAACAAAGATTGAGAAGGACACTTTGTCCTAATCAAAGAAAAAATCCAACAAGAGGACATCACTATCCTGAATATTTATGACCTAAATATTAGAGCACCTGCATTTGTAAAAGAAATTCTTTTAAAGTTTAAATCACTTATCAATCCCAACACAATAATAGTAGGAGACCTCAACACCCCACTATCATCAATGGACAGATCCTCAAGGCAGAACTTAAAAAAAAAAATAATCAAGCTAACAGAGGTCATGAATCAAATGGACCTAATAGACATTCACAGAACTGTTTACCAAAATAGAAAAGAATATACCTTCTTCTCTGTGCCACATGGAACCTTCTCCAAAATAGACCATATAATTGTTCACAAAACAAGCCTCAATAGATATAAAGAATTCAAAGAATCCCCTGAATTCTATCAGACCACAATGGCCTAAAGCTGAGCATCCACAACAATAAAATTAACAAAACCCTACAAACACATGGAAACCAAATAATGTTCTACTCAATGACAACAGGGTCAGGGATGAAATAAAGAAAGGAATCAACTACTTCCTAGAGGTCAATAAAAATGAAGGCACAACATATCCAAACTTTTGGGACACAATGAAAGCAGAGTAAGAGGAAAGTTCCTAGTACTAGGTGCCTTCATAAAGAAACTGGAGACATCGCATATAAGCAACTAGCTGGAACACTGAAAAACTCTAGAAAGAAAGAAGCATACACTCCCAAGAGAGTAGACTGCTGGAAATCATCAAACATGGGCCTGAAATCAATAAATCAGAAACGAAAGAAAACAAATCAAGGACTCAGAGAAACCAAGAGCTGTTTCTTTGAGAAAACCAACAAGTTAGAAAAACCTTAGCCAAACTGACTATAAGGCAGAGAGACACTAACCAAACCACAAAATCAGAAATGAAAAAGGAGACATAACAATGGATACTGAGGAAATCCAAAGAATCATTAGGTCTTACTTCCAAAGCATATATGCCACAAAATTGGAAAATATAAAGCATATGGACAATTTTCTTTCTAAATTCCAATTTCCAATGTTGAATCAAGATCAAGCAATCCAATTAAACTGTCCTATATTTCCTAAGGAGATAGAAGCAGTCATCAAAAGTCTCCCAACCTAAAATAGGCTTGGGCCAGATGGACTCATGGCAGAATTCTACCAGACATTCAAAGAAGAACTAATATCAATACTTCTCAAACAATTCTACAAAATAGAAACAGAAGGAACATTACCAAACTCATTCTAAGAAGCCACAGTCACCTTATTACCTTAGGCATGCAAAAATCCAACAAAGAAAGAGAATTTTACACCAATCTGTCTTATGAACATAGATGTAAAAATACTCAATAAAATTTTGGCAAACTGAATCCAAATCACATAAAAAAAATCTCACCCATCATGACCAAGTAGGCTCATACCAAGAATGCAGGTGTGGTTGGATATAAGGAAATCCATCAATGTAATCAATCATATAAACAAACTGAAAGAAAAAATTACATGACCATCTGCTTAGATGTGGAAAAAACATTCAATAAAATCCAACACCCTTTCATTTTAAATGTCTTAGAGAGACTGAGGATACAAGGCACATACCCAAACATAGTAAAGGCAGTATACATCAAGCCTATAGCCAACATCAAGAAAAATGGGGAGAAACTTAAGTCAATCTCACTGAAATCAGGGACACAACAAAGCTGCCCACTCTCTCCATTATTCATCAATATAGTACTTGAAGTCCTAGTTAGACCAATAAGACAGCTAAAGGGGATACCTATAGGAAAAGGAACAATTTAAAGTTTCACTATTTGCAGATGATATGATAATATACATCAGCGGCACTCAAAATTGTACCAAATAATTCTTACAGCTGATAAACAACTTCAGCAAAGTGGCAGGATACAAACTTAACATGAAAAAGTCAGTAGCCCTACTGTATACAGATGAAAAAAAGGTGGAGAAAGAAATTAGGGAAACCACCTCCTTCACAATAACCTCAAACAATATAAAATATCTGGGTGTAAATCTAAGCAAGCAAGTGAAAGACCTTTATGAAAAAAATTTCAATTCTCTACAGAAAGAAATTGAAGAAAATATCAGAAAATAGAAAGATCTCCCATGCTCATGGACTAGGAAGATCAACATAGTAAAAATGGTCACCTACCAAAAGCAATATACAGATTCAATGCAATCCCTATCAAAATACCAACTCAATATTTTATAGAACTGGAAAGATCAATTCTCAACTTCATGTGGAAAAAAAAACCCAGTGTAGCTAAATCAATCCTATCCAATAAAAGATCTGCTGGATCAATCTCCACCCCTAATCTCAGGCTGTGCTATAGAACAACAGTAATTAAAACAGCATGGTACTGGGCATAGAAACAGGCCAATTGACCAATGGAATCTAATTGAAAACCCAGATATATATCCACACACACATGGTCATTTGATTTTTGGCAAAGAAACCAAAACAATACAATGGAAAAAAGAAAGCATTTTCAACAAATGGTGCTGGTCCAACTGGATGTCTACATGTAAAAAATGCAAATAGATCTATATTTATCACCCTGTACAAAACTAAAGTCTAAGTGGATCAAAGACCTCAACATAAAACCAGACACACTAAATCTGTTAGAAGAAAAAAGTGGGTAACACCCTAGAACTCATTGGCACAGGAGACAAATTCCTGAACAGAACACCAACAGCTCAGGCTCTAAGATCAACAATTAATAAATGGGACCTTATGAGGCTGAGAAGCTTCTGCAAGGCAGAAGACATTGTCAGCATAACAAAGCAACAGCCTACAAACTGGGAAAAAAATTTTTACCAACCCTACATCTGACAAAGGGTTGATATCTAAAGTATATAAAGAACTCAAGAAATTAAACACTACCAAACCAAACAACCCAATTAAAAAATGGGGTTCAAAACTAAACAGAGAATTCTCAAAAGAGAAATATCAAATGGCTGAGAAACACTTAAAGAAATGCTCAACATCCCTATTCATCAGGGAAATGCAAATCAAAACGACCTTGAGATTCCATCTTACACCTTATCCGATTAACGAAGATCAATAACTCGAATGACAACACATGCTGGAGAGGATGTGAGGAAAAGAGAACACTTCTCCACTGTTGGTGGGAGTGCAAAATTGTTCAACCACTCTGGAAAGGAATATGGTGCTTTCTCAGAAAGTTAGGAATAGCTCTACCCCAAGACCCAGCTATACCACTCCTGGGCAAGTATCTGAAAGATGCCCCACCACACCGTGCAACAAAGACATTTGTGCAACTATGTTCATAGCAGCCTTATTCATAATAGCCAGGATCTGGAAACAACCAAGATGTCCCTCAATAGAAGAATGGATTAAAAAAAAAAAAAAACTGTGGTACATCTACACAATGGAATACTATTCAGCTATTAAGAACAAGGAAATCTTGAGTTTTGCTAGCAAATGGATGGAATTAGAAATGATCATCCTAAGCAAGATGACCCAGACCCAAAAAGACACGCGTGGTATATACTCACTCATATGTGGATTTTAAACCAACACAGACATCCTAGGAGAGACTCCACCTAGCAGGACATAGGGACATTTACAGAGACTTAAAGCTGGACACTGGACAGAGTCTCGAGTGTGTAGAGTGACCCAGTCAGGCCACACACGAAGAGGTCATATATAGTACAGGGGATATTAGATAAACTATGGTCACATGGTAGGGGAGGAGAGCTCCCCTATCTAAGGACTAGGGGAGGGAGGGAAAGGGGTTGAGAAAGGGATGGATGGGATCGGGGGTAGATGAGGGAGGGGGTGGGACCAGGAGGGGAAGAGTGAGGGGTCCACAATTGAGATGTAAAGAGCTCAAACTACAGAACAAGCAGGTAATTTATATTCCTAATCCCACTACATGGGAATAGTTCTGAGACTGGCAGAGGTATAAATGTATAGGCCTAGAGAGACCTCATGTGGACCACAGAATCTCTGTGAATTACTATTAGAGGCCATTACTAGTAAGGAAAGAAGGAAGATTTGTAAATGCTTTACGTCGACCCATACAATGACCAGAAAACTAGCTTTAATTGTTCTGTGCATCCCGCACACCACATACAATTATAATGTTAGAACTGTACAATACTTGTAAGAGATTGTGTTTTCAGAACAAAATAACCAGCTGGATCAGACATGACAAGAATCAATCCCCCCAGCACAATGGACACTGATATCCTGCATCCTCCTAGACCCAGCCCTGGATGATTCTGTTCCTTTTACTCATCAGAGTTGGACAGCTTCCTGAACAACATTGTAGAAAACGTCTGATCCAATTAGAACCACCATTGCAATCTCCTACTAAGCCTGGAATCTCTCAACATTTAAAAACTGAACCACAAATGCAATCACTAGATTGCTTAACCATTCCCTCCAAATTTGGGGGGCCCACTCCAAAGTATTACGTGCCCCAATTGAACCTGAAGAAACCTTAAGAGAACAATGCCCCATTCCCTCAAAAAAAAAGGGGGGGGTGGTTGTATAGGTTGCTGTATGTTTACCTGATCTACAAATGCTTATTCTCATCGGGAGGTGGTCATAAGCCAATATTGGTCTTATACAGAGAAAAAATTAGGGGAACCAGGAATGTCTCTCTTTGCCTTTATCTTGCATACGTAGGCAAGGAGATGGGAGCTGAAAAGAAAGAAAGGAAGATTTAGGAACATAGAGGGAGGATAGAACAAAAGCTAGATGATGGAACCTTCTCCTTAACTAAGGCCTTAATTGCCACTTATAATGAAGGGTACATCTAAGTCCTTGCTATAGAATTCAATATATTGATACAAAACATGGGCATGTAAAATCATTGGCAGATTTTAACACAAGAATATATATCCTAAGTCTAACAGATAGATATGACTATATCGATATATGAGGTAAAATAGTTGAATAAGGTCTTCAAAAGCCTCAAAGACACACAGAATATGGCACTTAAAGTTGTTCTCACAATCCTAAATTTCTTTGACAACAAGACAAGTTAACTCCTGACAACAACCAGCCGACCTCAAAGAAGATGATGAGTATCAAAGAGCCTCCTTATGGACATGGCTTCAAAGGTGGCAAAATAATGACTGGGAAAAATGTCCTCGTTCTGCCACTAACAGAATTTGCCTAAAAATGGGCAACTTAAATGCAGGCAGAGTCAACGGCCAAACTCTGCCTAGTCAGGGTAAGCAAGTCCTCAATAGTTCCTGCCCTGCGAACAAGTTTGGCAGAAATATTAGGCCAGAAAGCTGAAGATGAGGCTCCAACGTTGTACAGTGTATTGGGGGGCTGGTCAGGCAGTAAACTGTCTTAAGTCAATTTGTACGTTTTGGAAGCTGCTAACCCACACTGCTGGTTCACTCAGGAATTTAAGTTTTTTTCCTTCTCAAGTCTCTGAGGGGCATTGAAGACAAGACAATATAGTTCTATAACCAAGTTTAGCTGGTTAGGGGACAAGATCGTTTTAGATCAAGATAAAGAAGTTAAGCTATTAGAGTTGAGATAAGACAGATATTGAATCTCATTCGGAAATCTAGACTCAACAAGACAGGAAAAACACTTACTTCAAAGAAGACGAATGCAGATGGCCAAGTCACTATGAATGCAACATATATAGTACTCAGTATTCTCATGATTGTCACATGGTTCTCCCTGCTGTATGTAGTTTGTTTTGCACATGTGTAATAAAATAAAAGTATATATATATATATATATATAAAGAAGTACGCAGAGTGGTCAAGGAGACTGCCAAATATGCAGGCAGTTAACACACAGAACCACTGCTAAATGCTACAAAAGAAAGAAGAGGAAGATTGCGGAGATCTGAGGGGACAGTGACCTCGTCCAATCTGGACCATTTGTAAAAGGTCTCCCTGGAAGTCAGACTTCAAGCTGAAGCATAAAGTGAGGGAAAGTTAGTGACGTGAGAGAGAACTGCCATTATCTGGGCCTCCCAAGCAAGTTGATGTAAAACTGGCTAGGAGTCTGATGAATAACTGACTTATGCAAATAATAACATAATAAGTTATGACCATGAACACATGAACATATAAAAAAAAACCAAAGTAGAAGGATCCAGAGGGTCCTAGAAACCTACAAGTAGAACATTATGAGAGGCAGATTTGAGCCCAGGAGTCCTGCTCAAACTAAGGCACCAGCCAAGGACAATACAGGTGGTAAACTTTAAACCCCTACCCAGATCTAGCCAATGGACAGAACATTCTCCACAGTTGAGTGGAGAGTGGGATATGACTTTCTCACGTACTATGGTGCCTCACATTTGACCATGTCCCCTGGAGGGGGAGACCTGGTGGCACTCAGAGGAAGGACAGCAGGTTATCAAGAAGAGACTTGATACCCTATGAGCATATACAGGGGGAGGTAATCCCCCTCAGGATCAGTCATAGGGGAGGGGAATAAGGGAAAAATGGGAGGGAGGGAAGAATGGGAGGATACAAGGGATGGGATAACCATTGAGATGTAACAAGAATAAATTAATAAAAAAAAATACCAGTATCACAGTTTATTACTGAACAGGCTGTTAAAAGGTAGTGTGTAGTTAGAGGTGGTAGGCCACTGGCAATGGGCTCTGGAATAACTTGTCTTGTGCCCAGTTCTCCTCAGCCATCATGGCACGAACAGTTCGGCTCCATGTTGCCCTCCTTGTCCTGTATTCAGTTGCCCTGAAGGCTCACAGATTGTTACGGACAAAAACATTGATCCAAAATAAATCTTTCTTCAAATTGTCTCTCCTAACTATTGTGCTGCAGAGTTGGGAATCATGCTATTGCTGAAGTAGAATTCCCATCGCAGAGTCCACACCCTCACAGCTAGAGAGGCCAAAGTCTCACGAAATAAAATGCAGCTGAGTAGGGAGCCTCCTAAAAGCTGGTAAGCACTTTCCATTCCTGTTGCTAAGCCAAATGAGCTGAAACCACAGCTACCTCTCATGACAGACTAAACTATAACCCCTGCCTTTATTCTCCTTATTCACTTTCTCTTCCCAAAACGTATTCACAGTGCTGCCTACGGGTACGTTGTACTTCTTTGATCCTTCATCTCATGTTCTCCTTGTGTATGCTGCCTCTCTCTGGCTTTTCTTCTGTACATTTCTTCCTTTCCTCTGTGATTTACCTCCACTTCTGCCTGTCACGCCTTAGAGCCTCCAGCTAGTGAATGAATGAATGAGAGCGCAGGCTCACCCTCCTCCAAGACTGCAGCCCAACGTGATAACATTTAGAGTGGAGCCTCATGAATGAGATTGTTTCTCTTATGAAAGAGACTCCAGAGAGCTGCTCCCCTAACCACCATGTGAAGAGAGCTCAGAGGTGCCAGCTTGTGAACCAAAAGCTGACCTTACTGGAAGCTGAATCTGCCATTCCCATGATCTTAAACTCTGCAGCCTGCCGAAGTGTGAGAAATGCATTCCACTCCATTAATCAACTAATATGGCACCGCATAAAGCAATTGCAGGGAGAATACTTGATGGACATCTATAAATCAACATATGAAAAATTGGCACTTCCTAACTGGCCAACAAACATATACAAATGTACTCAATCCCATTACTCACCAAGAAAATGAAAACTAAACCCATACTGAGATACCATTCTACACATACCAATTGAGGAAAATGGCAAAGGCCCAAAAGTCTTCCTTATCTACCTGTACCCCATTTATTCCTTTTGTATTATCCCTCTACCTAGGACTTTAAGCACTACATTAATTAATACAGTGTTTTCCCATTCCTAAATTTTGAGAAATCCTTTCAGTCTTTTCCATTTAATATAATGTTAATTATGGGCATGTTATATTTACTTTTACTAGGTTGAAATATGTTCCTTGTGCTCCAAATTTTATAATTTTTCTAGTAAACTTTATCAAAGAATTTTCCTGCATTGATTAGAATGCTTCTAGAACATATCTATAGATAAACTTACCCAAGGGAGTGAAAATCCGCTACTATGAAAACTTTAAAGCACTGAAGAATAAATGATATGGTGTGAAGACGTCTCGGGCTCTAGGAGGGTGGGGTTGATATTGTGGACTATATCACATTACCAGTTACAACTTCTATTTACTATAGATAGTGAATATAGTATATAATTACTATATTGTTGCGATCTTCATCGAAGAGAAAACAATCTTAAATTCACTAAAAAAAAAAAACAAAAAAAACCAAACAAACAAAACACACACACACACACACACACACACAAAAGACCTCTAGTAGCAAAAGCAGTTGAAGCAGAAGGAACAACATTAGAGGTGTCAGTACAGGATTGTTAATTTTACTATAGATCCATAGCAAGAAAAACATCGGGAACTGGCACAAAAGGCAGACACACTGATCAACAGAATAAAGCCACACACGGACAACCACCCAATTGGTGGTAAGGGTGGTTTTGCTTTTGTTGTTTCTCACCTGTTGCCGTCCAGCAGATTCTGAAGAGGGGTTACTATGGCATACCTATGTACCTGCTCAGAGTCCACCAGGCTCTGGCAGTTTGTTCTGAACTCAGGGTCACACAGAAAACCAAAACTAGTAAATAAGGGGAAGACGTCTATAATAGAGAGATGTTGGTAGGGGTAGGAGGGGAAAGAAGGACCAAAATGCATAATGTTCACATATGAAACTGTGAAAGAACTCCAAACTGAAAAACATGTAATTTACTCATTAACAATAAGCCAAATATGTTTGTGTTCACAATATAGAATACTATAGATCCATAAGAATAAGTGAACTACAGGCCAATATGTACTAACCAATCTGAAAACATGTTTAGAAAAATAAGCCAGATTATTTACAAAATACATATGGCATGTATTGTCAAAGCCAGTGCACACTCTGTGTTTAATAGCCAGACCAGTGGCTTCCCTTGTGAGGCGGTGACTACAGACAGAAACCAGAGGATGGTCCCAATACCTGCGACATTCTTATGCCTTGTGTGGGCTCTAGCTGCATAGGGATGGCCAATTCTCAGCAACTCACTGAGCTGAACGATTGGGACTCTTGCTTTTTCGTGTCAGATCATATCGGCTCAGGGACTGCGGTTAATTAACTCATGCATGCTGGGTTTAACTAAAACAAGAAAACACCAGGCTTCTGCCCCGGACATTACTGGAGATGAATGTTGTCCTGCCACAAGGGGGCTCCCGTGCTCCACTCCACTACCCATGGTGACCACTCAATGAAAAGCAGACTGACAACCTGACAAGGCCACTCTCTGCTGAAAGTCACATAATCTACACAATATGAAGCATAAAACTTCCCACACATCCCCACAAGTGGCCATTCAACAGGCACTGACTCATATTTCTCCAAAACCTGTTTTCTTATTGCTAGAGAGCTCATCTTGGTTTAATACTAAAATCTCTCCTTTGCAATTCCTGGCCTTGTGTTTGCTCTGACTCTTAGAATCCAATGGCTATGTTGTTGGCAGGTTACAAACTTCCATTAATCAAGAGAAGTAGTTCTTAGTCTGTTAGAAAAAAAAAACTCACAGGTGGGTGCTAGTAGCTTAATGTTGTTGCATTTAAACCTGTAGTGGATGTAAACATGTTTTTTTGTTTTGTTTTGTTTTGTTTTGATCCCAAGAGTGGGTGTGACACAGGTGAGAGTGTATGGTGTTTGTCGGCTGGAGGCGGACTTGTGAGAGGACACATGGTGTTTTTCCATGAGAAGAGGAACTGCCTCTTGTGGGGGCGTGGTCTTTGCCAACTGCTAAACATCCTAGTACAGATTCTGAGAGGAGACATATATAAGCCCAAAACAAGAGGCTGGGTTTTTTGGTCTTGACATCATTTCCTATTGTTTGGCTGTTCATCACTTCGCTTTAAGATGCCTAGAGAGAAACACTCCGGAAAACTCTTTGAGGTTCCAGGTTCTGGCTGCTGCTCTGAGTACTGGCAGCTGTGGTTGCAGTCACCTTTGCTGAATTGCTGGTTTTCTGTTTAACGTGCCTGCTGGAATCTTCCTGACTCCGTCAGTGGAAACACTTCAGGGAACTGAATCTAAAATGGTCTACTTCTCCTGTTCCCATTAACCTCTTTTCTCTTCTACCTAGGATAGTTGGGTTGGAAGGGAGGTGTAAGCATTAAACAACCCCAAATAAAGTAGCTTTAAGAAAGTTCAAGGCCTTACATAAACTGTTTATAAAATCTATGCTCTTCGTTTAACTCTCTGTTAAAGTTAGACAATCCGTGCTTATCGCAGAACTCACACTGACTCTTACATGAGATTCCTCTTGTAATATGTGCAAATATACTGAGTGTCTCCTACCTCTTAGCAAAACTTGTAGGCTCAGTTTTCTTAACCAATATATTTTATTACAACTTATTAACCAAGCATACGTTACTTATAACCCAACTAACCAAACCAATAGGAAAAGAGAATTAAGGAACACAATAACAAAACTGTAAGGATATCAGCTCTGGCATAATCCCCAGGATTTCTTCTGCTGGAACCTGGAGTAACCAGAACCTGGAACCTCAGCAGGAGCTGGAGCTCTGAAGCCTTCCCTCAAGTGGTTCTCTCTAGAAGTGTCTCAAAGTGGAGAGATGAACAGCCAAAACTTTCCGAAGTCTCCAAAAAGCCTCGCCTCCAGTTCTGGGCTCATTTATATGTCTCCTCCCAGAGTCTGTTCATGGGATCTTTTCAGCTGGCAACAATCAAGCTCCCGCACGAGGTGGTTGGTCTTCTAGTGGATTAACCTCACCTGTTCTCTCACAAGACAGTTCCGATCCCATACTTGGGATCATAAAACACAGGCTTATCTCTCCTTTAAAAACTAGTACACAAGAAAACCTCAGTAGCACTTATCAGTGCATTTTGTGAAATACTATGTTAAACAGAGAAATCTGAACTCAAACATGTAAGGTAGAGCTGCTTTTCTGCATTTTGTCCAATATGTTTTAGAACCCTGTTTTCCTGCAGTGTGTGCATGCAGTCTCTGTGGCATTGCCTAGTTTTAAGTCTACTAAATCTGCTGATAACAAGAACTCATCTCTTCAACCAGAGCCTGGTTTCAACTTCGATGAAATGAGCATCACAACTTTCCATGTAAGTCTGTTAGCTCTTTCACTGATTTATCAAACAAATATGGAGAGCCAGCATGGTGTATGGGCCTCTTATAAGAGATAGAGTGGGCAGAACTTTCATGAAACTTTCTTTTCTTTTTCTTTTTCCAAGGCTGGGTTTCTCTGTGGAGCCTTAGCTGTCCTGGACTTGCTTAGTAGACCAGGCTGGCCTGGAACTCACAGAGATCCACCTGTCTCTACCTCCCAGAGCACTGGAATTAAAGGTGTGTGCCACCACACTCGGTGAAACTTTATTTTCAACAGTAGGGAAAATGATAATTTGATAATTTCACCCTGTAATGTAAAGGCTGAGTGACCTTAAGGTGCTTATGGTTGGATGACGAGTTCCCTGAAAGGAAATGTGAGTCAGTCCGGACCTCAGAAGGACCAGAATACACTCACGTTCAAAATGACAGGTTTGATAGCAGTGCTCAGAGTTGATAGATTGTTTGCCTAGCATGCATAAAATCCTAGGCTGGATACTCCATACAAAATTTCAACATATATATATATATATATATCAACAAATGCCTATCTCCACAGCCCTTGTTATAATTTTTTAAAACATTAATACAAATTTCTTTTTTCATATATATCAACATAGACGAGAGCATCCCACTTCACTAACTACAACACAGATTCAATTTCATCTCAAATTTTAAATTCAGAGGTTGCAATTTCACAGAAGAGGTACTCATATCAGTGAGTTTCAGAATGCTTTGCAAAAGCTAAAAAGCTAAGTACAAATTCATCACAGCTAAAGACTATCAGATGTTTTCTAATTAACCATTGCTAGCTAGTCTAGGCTTTTCTGTTGTATTACATATTCTTATAAAGGGAATGTTGGTGACTTAATTGCCACAGATTAGTAATTAATGAGCAGTTTTCATCTGTGGCTTTTAAAACTGGCGTGCACTTAAAGGAGTTCAGCAAATATTTGTTAAAAGGGAAGGTTGGACAAGTGTTTCTCTAGAGATGATATTAAATTACAATTTATACAGGATAATTCGTAGGCTCAAGCATCTGTTTTGAAGGCCATGGCATGTGGAAATCAGTAGCCAAGACATGCTGTTTCTATAGAAAAGGACAAATCCTCTGCTGATGCTCTGTCCCACTGCTGAATCTCTCTGCCTGGGGTTTCATGGGGAATTCCAGGGTGTGAGGATCAGCCTTTCTTTTTGCACAATCTTAGTAAAGTTGACTTCAAATGGTGCATGCACTTCTTTATCACTGAGAGACTTTACTTCATCACATCTATACCACTGACACCACTGAGGCCAAATACACTTTCAGGAAGCTGAAACCCTAAATAAAACTGTGCTCCTGCATTTATATTACAGAATAAGTGTATCATTGAGTGTTGACAGTAAAACTCTCTGTCTTAATAGCTATTAAACTGTTTCCCAGAACTTTAAAAAGAGCTTTACAAGTAACATGCTTAGCTCTGAGAAGATGAAAGATTTACAAGTAGATAATAAATATCTAAATATCATTTAGATACATACATATAGAATATATAAAACTATATGATTAAGGAAAGGGGTTATGATGCAACTAAAGGACACATAAGGGGTTTTTTGACAAAAGTAACAGATTTCAGATTCTAAAACACAGTTCAGCATATGTGATTAGAAAATATAATCATTAAATATTGTTGCAGGAGCATAAGTTAAAATATGGAACTAGGATGAATAAAAGTAATTTTATTCAGTTTGTTTATATTACCATGAAATTGGAGGTAGTATCTTCCTGTTTCCACATGTTCTTCTTCCTTCCTATTAGGGTTGTATTACTTTAACTTTTAATATCCCTGTGTTTGTGGTGAAAATGGCAACCAACCTTTCCTACATCTATTTTTTTTAGCCTATGTACCCATTTTTTTCTACATAAATGAAAATATTGTGTATGTACAAATAAATGTAATTTGTGATGAAAATAATAAATGAATACTAAGTAAAAAATACACATATGCTACTCTATGTGTTTGGTTTTGGTTTTTGTTTGTTTGTTTGTTTTTGTTTTTTGTTATCAACTGTATTGGTTCCTTCCCTTTTCCTTGAATATCCACTATTAGTTACTTTTTGCTGCAGTGATAAACCACCATGACCAAAAGCAACTTACCAAAGGAAGAATTTATTCTGGCTTCTGATTCCAGAGGGAGTTTCCATAATGGTGGAGGAGAATTATATGTGGGCACCAAAAACAGACATCAAACTTTAATGGAGTCAGCAGTTATATGGAGAGTTGGCAGCCTTGTCCTTGCCTTATCTTCATTGAGACTCCCAAGCCCTCCATCATTTTTTGACCATTGGTTGCTCATCCTAACCCCGTTACTCTTCCTCCTCAGCAATACACTATTATCTGCACTTACTGTCATGTGAAATGAAAAGAATATTGCCCATGTTCTATGACGTTGATGAGGCTAGAGATAGTTTAAAGAGATTTACTTAACGAAACCTTCCTTCCATGCCTGGTTAAAGCCTGGTGATTCCATTTATGCCTTCCCCTATGTGAAACTGGCTTGATGAATCAAGTCTCTAAAACTGTGAATACTGTAAGAAAGGAAAAAAGATTAACAACTAACTTGTATTACCTAATCATCCTAAACAGCCTGCATTAGCGTCGTCAGATTATTGGAAGTAAACCTTCTATTGTAATTGAGTTGCATGGGTGTACTACATCCTATTAGAGCAGCAATATATTTAATGTGTGAGAAAAAATAATCTTGAATTTTAATTCTATACCAGTGTATCAAAATTGAACTTATTTTGTATCAATATATGAAATTCTACACTAATTAATTAAAATAACCATGTTTGTGAGTAACAGTTAAGACCTTAAGTTAAGGAGTAGGTTCAATAAGCTACTTTTGTCCTGTCGTCCCTATATATTTCTATATTCCCCCTTCTTTCTTTTTGACCCCTATCTCTATACCTAAGAAAGAAAGATAGTCGATCAACTCATGGTCATGTCAATTACTAGTCTATTTTCATCACAGGAATATACACCTAGATTTAACAGATAGATAGGATTCTATAGATAGAAGAGGTAAAATAGTTAGATAAGGTCTTCAAAAACATCAGAGACCTACAGAACATTTAAAGATGTGTTTATGATTTTAAGAATCCTTTGACAATAAAACAGATTAATTCCTGGCAACCCCCAGCCTACCTCAGAGAATATGATGAGCCACAAAAAAACTCCTTATGGAGATGGCTTCAAATGTGACAAACAAGCCACTGGATGCAGGCAGAGTTGACACCCAAACCCTGCCAAGACAGGATAAGCAAGTCCTCAATAGTTCCTGCCTCACAAATATGTCTGTCAGATATACTGGGCCAAAAGGCTGAAGATGATTATCCAACATTATAGAGAGTTCTGGGTGACTTTCTAGGCAGTGAACTATCTCTGTTATTTTCTCATTTTAGAAGCTGCCAACTTGCACTTTGTATTTACTCAGATAATAAATTTTATTTCTTCTCAAGTCTCTGATGGAGTTGAAGACTAGACAGTTTAGTCTTACAATTAAGCCTAGTTGTTTAGGGGTTAAGAAGTATTTAGGTCTAGATAGACGTTTTTAGGTTGATAGAGATGAGCTATGATATATATTGACTTACATTCAGAATTGTAGGCTCACTAAGATAAGAAAGATGTTTTCTTCAAGGTTGCCAAATACAAATAGGCAAAACACTATCAATGAAATATTTATATAATTCCTAATTGTTTCTTGGTCCCTCTTATTGTATGTAGTTTATTATATATATGTGTAATAATATAAATGTATATGTAAAAGTTACACACACACACACTCAACAGTCCTGAGTAACAAAATAGAAAGATGAGCTTCCTAGCAAATTGTGGTGCTGCATTCTAATTCAGCTTTACCCACGTCCAGCTTTCTTTTACATGAACATTGAAGAACATTCTTTCTGAGCTTTTCCTAAAGACAAAGATAACTTCCTTCCACTAAGCCCCACCTCCTAACATTCTACCACTTTCTAGTAGCTCCAAGACTCCAATATATGGGTCTTTTCAGGACACTCAAGGCCTAAACTATAATACACACACACACACACACACACACACACACACGAGTATCTCTGTCATGATGTAGATATACAAGAAAAGATGACTAAAGGAATAGATGGGTGCATAGACAACTAGGTCCTGGACCAAGGTCTAAAAATAAATGAGAACATATGCAAAATAAATAAAGCAATAGTCTTCAAGAAATAAAAGTTTAGTAAAGCTATTTACGTGGTACCCAGCACCTGGAAGTTATTACATAAATACTAAGTTTTGTTCTGATTTTTACACACTAACTGGCTTTTATCTCCTCACAGTTTCCCTCCAAAAAAAATCATGGGGTTTGAAATGTAATTTTTGCTTTAATTTTTTTCAAAATGAAGTAAAATCAATGTAATTTGCTTTTATGATGTGTAGCTCAGCATTCAGATTTTAAACTGTGTAGATACATGCTGCTATGGAGTCCTACAGGCACTTAGAATCCACACATGAATTTCCCTTCTCCTCTGCCCTGGTGTCTACTATTGGTCATCTACCATTCGTTCTCATTGCTCCTAGCCTCTGTGACAACACTGATTTACACTGATTCTCCATCCTCTGGCTTTCTGTGTAAGTTTTTAGCATCTGACTCAGATCTGGCATGGGCAGGCATGAGGTCCTGGGAGAAAGAAGGTTTGGCACCTGATGCTCACTTGCTAGGGGAGCTTTTTAGGGCCATGACAGAACTGTCATGTCATACACATACACACACACACACACACACACACACACACACACACACACACTCCATTCTCTCCTGGAGAAAAGACTACCTCTGATATAGTACAGATCACAGAAACCTAGAAATCTATTTCTAAATTTGTTTAGTAAAAGGACACTTTCCAGGATTTTCATTTCTACTTACACATAAATTGATTCACTCCCTCCTCCCACCACTTCAATTATATGAATAAAGCACATTATCTTCAACTAGAGATGTTTTCTATTCACTGTGATAAACTCCATGATCAAAAGCAACACAAGAAGAAACGTCTGTCATCAGGGAAGCCAAGGCAGAGGCCATGGAAGAGTGCAGCTTACTGGCTTGCTCCCTATGGCTTGCTCAGCTTGCTTGCTTATACAATACAAGTGGTGCCTATGGATGGCACTACCCACAGTGAGTTGGGCCTTTCTGTATCAATCATTAGTCAAGACAATGATCCACAGACTTGCCTATAGGCAAACATGATAGGACCAATTTCTCAGTTGAGTTTCTCTCTTGCCAGGTTAACCCGACTTTGTGTCCAATTGACAAAAACTCATTTCACAACAGCAAAGAGTTTACCAGGAGTTCTGTTGTGACCAAACTTGAATATATAATATGATGTCTAAAACATGCATTGTGTGTATGTTTCATATGCACTAAAACCATCTGGCCCTGGGCTTTTCATTTTCTTTTCTCTTTTTGGTTTGGAGACTTTTAATGACTGCTTCTATTTCCCTAAGGGTTGTAAGACTATTTAAACAGTCCTGCTTTAACTTTGGCAAGTGGTATCTATCTAGAAATTTACCTATTTTCTTTAGATTTTTCAATTTTGTGGAGTATATGTTTTTGAAATAAGACCTAATGATTCTTTGGATTTCCTCAGTGTCTGTTGTTATGTCCCTCTTTTCATTTCTGATTTTGTTAATTTGCACACTGTCTCTGCCTTTTAGTTAATTTGGCTAAGGGTTTGTCTGTCTTGTTTATTTTCTCGAGGAACCAGCTCTTGGTTTTGTCCATTCCTTATATTGTTCACTTTGCTTCTATCTTATTGATTTCAGCCCTAACTTTGATTATTTCCTGCCTCCTACTCCTCTTCAGTGTGTTTGCTTCTTTTTGTTCTAGAGCTTCCAGGTGTGCTGCTAAGTCACTAATGGATGTTCCTGGGGGAGCAGGTATCAGAAAGGTGGGCCTAACCTAGATGTTCGTGGTATAGCAGGCAGTCAGCGGGCAGCTTGTGACAGACGTCCCAGGTGCAGCAGGCCTGAATATTCCTGGATATTCCTGCAATTTCAGGTTTGGCAAATGGGGAAGGACTGGTGGCCCATAAATGGAGGTTGGGAGACAACATGGATCTCCAGGCAGTTAAGTGTGACCCAAGGTACCCAACAGGTAGGGGCTTCGAAGGGGGAGGTCTAGCTGGGTGTTTAGAGGTTGGCAGGGTGGAGCACTGGACTGACAATGGAGGTCAGAGGATAACAAGCAACTCAGAGTAGCTTTGAGGTGTCTCTGGTTATCTGTCAGGACAGCCATTCTCTCTTCTTGCAAAGGACACCTAGGAGTTTTAGTGGCTGCAAGACTGCTTTTGTTGATTTGTCAATACCTGAAATGCTTTACAAACCTCTGAACCATATCATGAAGCAATGAGTCACAGGACACAAGGAGCTCACAGGCCCAACCTCTGACATCATAGCATCTCCTTTCTAGCAGTGGAAAATTGGACAAGATCACATATCTCAGCTTCCTCATCCCTAAAATAGAATAACAAGAATGCATGTTACTCATCCCAAAAGCATCTGTCCTGAAATGTAACCCATTTATATCAAGGAGCAACTATAAAACCCTTCTGATTTTAAATTTTGGGTTAAATCAATTTACAAAATCACCACCAAATGTTTTACATGGGTGAAGTTGGTTATTGATTTACTGATAAACTAGAGTTTTGCATTCATTGGTAATTTGTTTATTTAAAAAGCTTAAATTAACTTGATTGTAGTCCTGGTAAATAACTGCTTTAAAAGTCAAAAACTAACAAACCCTCAAAGCTCCTCGCTTTCTTTTCCATAGCTTCTTGAACCCTGAGAGGAGAGGTCTGATGAAGACATCCTATTTGGACTGAGTTCCCCAAAACCTCTCACTCTGCGCATCCTCCAGGTGTGGACAGTGTGTCAATTCCCGTCTGCTGCAGGTGGAAGCTCCTCCAGTGATGGCTGCGCGAGACACTGCTCTGTGGGTAAAATGTTGCTGAGATTAATTAGGTTTCTGCAGCAGAGCAATAGTGTTTGATTTCCCGTAGATCCATGGCCAATCTACTCTCAGGTCCTCGTTTCTTTCTCTGTGTGGAGCCGAGCTCTCCATGAGCATGCCCCTCCATGCTTGTCATCTTGAGTCCTGGGATCCTCCACTGGCTGCATTTCCGGTTTTCTATGAGAAAGTCATGAGCAAGTGTTAAGAGCCAAAGGGGATAGATGACCCCAAGGGAACAATGCCCTTTAGATACATAGGAGCTCACAGAGACTGCTTGCATAGGGTGCACAGGGCCTGCAAAAGTTCAAGTCAGATAGGGTCCCAGTACTAAGAGGGGAAATAGGCATGGGCTCCATCCCTAACCAAGTAGCCATCTCCAGTGTAAACAACTTGAAAAGGAAAAATAGGGCTTGTTTTTCCCAATGGAGTCTCACTGAGTATATTAACCACAGTTCAGGGCAGGCCCCATACCCAGAAGTGGATGCCAACACAAAATAAACTGAATGCTATTTTTATAGATGTTTTCTCACATATTTCTTTGGGAATTTTTTTTGTCTTCCTGGTGTTCTGCTTGTATTGGTTTCCAATTTAGCGTATTTGTGGGTTTTCTTTGGTGTGTGTGTGTGTGTGTGTGTGTGTGTGTGTGTGTGTGTGTGTGTTTCTTCTTGGGTTTTTGTTTGTTTGCCCCTCTGTTCTCTAAAGACAAAGAAAGGGCATGGAGTTGGATAGGGAGGGAGATGGGAAGGATCTGGGAGGAGTAAAATCCAAAGTGCTTAAACTGATACAGAGCAGACAAGTGTGGACTGGCGTTACTGATGTTTGTTTGTCTGTTTGTTTGTTTTTCTAAAATAAGAACCATTTAAGACATACTGTTATAAGTGACCCTTAGTGTATGCACCACCATATTTAAGCATGTTTATTTCACTATTGCTAAGGGTCTTGGTTTTTTTTTTTTTTTTTTTTTTTTTTTTTTTTTTTTTTTTTTTTTTTTTGAGGATTTTAAAATTTTCTTTATTCACTTTATATCCCTATCAAATCCTTCTCCCTTCTTTCCACCCAGTCTGAGCCTCCCACACTTTTCCTCCTTTCCTGCTCCCATTCTCCTCAGAAAAGGGATCCCCTCTACCTACCCTGGCACATCAAATTGCATCAGGACTGAGCACATCCTCTTCTACTGAGGCTCAACAAGGCAGCCCAGCTAGGGGAAAGAGGTCCAAACGCAGACAACAGAGTCCATCTCAGAGACATCCCTTGCTCTACTTGTTAGGGGACCCACATGAAGACCAAGCTTCCCATCAGCTACGTATGTGTAGGGGGCCTAGGTCCACTCCATGCATGCTTTTTAGATGGTTGTTTAGTCTCTGTGAATCCTCATGGTCCTTGGTTAGTTGACTCTGTTGGTCTTCTTATGAAATTCTTGTCCCTCTGGGTCCTTCTATCCAGCCCCCTACTCTTCCACAAGACTCCTTGAGCTCCGCCTATTTCTTGGCTGTGGGTCTTTGCATCTGTTTCCATCAGCTGCTCGATGAATCCTCTCAGAAGACAGGTATTCTAGGCTCCTGTCTGGAAGCATAGCAGAGTAACATTAATAGTGACAGGGGTTGGCTTTCTCCAATGGAATGGGTTTCAAATTGGGCCAATCATTGTTTAGCCCTTCCTTCAATCTCTGCTCTAGCTTTATCCCTGAATATCTTGTATGTAGGGTAAACTTTGGGTTGAAGGTTTTGTGAGTGTGTTGATGTCCCATTCCCTCCACTGGAAGTCCTCTCTGGCTATAAGAGATGGCCACTTCAGTCTCTATATCACCTGATGCTAGGAGTATTAACTAGAGTCACCCCCATATCCTTCCAGGAACCTACATGTAAAGCTTTAAGGTTTTAAAGTAAGTTGTTCAGAGCTTCCTAGAAGCAATCCAGTTAAGTGGGTAGTATGCCAAATCATTTTAGTTGAAAACTTGGGCTTATGAATTATAATGCAGCAAATACATAGTTGGCTTTCTGTCATACCTGAGCAAGTTAAAGTAAAATGAAGAGATCAAATTATTGCTAGGTGCATAGAAATACACCAATACTTAGGGGGTTCAGACATGTGACAATGTAGTCCTTAAATATCCATAAAGGTATAAAGATGAAGAATATAAAAACACTGAAAAGTCCCTTATGACCACTCATAAATTGGAGAATATCTTTAATTATTATGTAAGAGCCATTTATTTCTTCTTCATCCCCTCCACCAGTTTAATGTATTCAGTCATTTGTATCAATGTCACATTTATAACCATATATACTTTGGGTTATAATCCAATTCTACATGTGTTATTCATTCTTTAAATCCCAACTTTGGTTGTTGTGAGGGCTTATATGTTGTTGCTTTTGTCTCTTTAAGACACCCAGTCTTTGTTTGTGTTTGTTTGTTTTTTGTATTTCAGTTACTATAAGATACTACATTCTTCTTGTGTTTTCCTTGACCTGATCTAAGAAGTAACCATTATTCTAAGGAGAATATGACTAATTTCACTTCAATGTGACACAGATTAAATCAATATTTAGACACTGGGAAAGAATTTGACATACTTAAGAACCAGCCAGCAATATTTGATCACGGACTTAATTAAGCAAAGCAAGGCACCAAGGACCATCAGACTAAACAATGAAGAACCGGATGCACCATTGATTAAAATAAATATGTCTGTGGTTGGCAGATCAGTTGGAGATGAGGAATCAAGTTAGATTTGGGCTATTAGTAAAATATAAGATATTCTCCTTTGGGGGAAGTTGAGAAGACAATTGCTTCTGACTACAGCCCATAGAGATGCTATTTTTCCTTAGAAAAACAATTAGCTTAATATTGTATGAATGAATTCCATCACTAATGCCTGCCCATTTTCTCAGAACTGAAACACTCCCCTCAGGAGGGAGAAGAAAACTCACACAACTTACCAAGCTCAGGAACTAACAGTAGTCACAAAGGGCTTTTCCCCTCTGAAATAAGTGAGCAATTACAGGGGAGACAAGATTCTTCAGATGTTGAGCTGCCAATGAGTCTCCCAAGGATAGAGCTTTCTCAAGTCGTCACCCATGTTGGTGGGCATCAGATAAAGGAGTTCTCTGGTAGAACTTTGGGAAATCACTTAGATATACTATCATATCATCTGAGAATAGCAATACTTTGATTTCTTCCTTTTCAATTTGTATCCCCCTGATATCCCTTAGTTGTCTTATTGCTCTAGCTAGGACTTCAAGTACTATATTGAAGACATATGGAAAGAGTGGACAGCCTTGCCTTGTCCCAGATTTCAACGAGATTGCTTGAAGTTTCTCTCCATTTGATTTGATGTTGGCTATCGCCTTGCTGTATATTTACTTTATTGTGTTTAGGTATGTACTTGTATCCCTGATATTTCTAAGACTTAACATAAAGGGGTGTTGGGTTTTGTTAAAAAGCTTTTTCAGCATCTAATGAGATGATAATGTTTTTTTCTTTTAGTTGGTTTATATGTTGGATTACATTGATGGATTTTTCTATATTGAACTTTACCTGCATCTCTGTGATAAAGCCTACTTGATCATGGTGGATGATGTACTTGATGTGTTCTTGGATTCAGTTCATGAGTATTTTATTGAGTGTTTTTGCATCAATGTTCATGAAGAAGCTTAGTTTGAAATTTTCTTTATTGAGTTTTTGTGTGATTTAAGTATCTGGATGACTGTGGCCTCCTTTTTACTTATCTTCTTTGGGTCTGTGCACTGTAGTATGTTTATCCTGTACTATATGGCTAAAATTGACTTATAAGTGAGTACATACCATGTGCGTATTTTGGCGTCAATGGGGCAGGAATTGAAAGGGATAGAGTTGGAGAAGGGTAGTAGATATAAGAACACAATAAAGTAGCCAAAAAGTTCAGTTAAATTTTTCAAAGCACATATGTAAAATAATCATTATTTTCAAGAATCAAACTCTACATGTGTTGTGAAAAGTTAAATTACTAACTTCTCAAAAGAGAGTTGGATAAAAGACAACAACCACAGCTACACATTGAACAAATGTGTCCATGCCTTATCTGAAGTGCTCAAAGTGATAGAAGGGCAGTGGAGAAGTAATTGTACGAACACCAGAGAAAAGGGTGGCTTACATCTATAAAAGTGTCATGGAAAGGACTGGGAAGTGAGTGTTACTGGGGTGCCCCATGTGAAATTACCAGAGAATTGATAAATATGTTATGTTTAAAAAGAAAGTGTCATTGAATATGTGATACTCCAAACACAACCTCTATCACAATTATGTCAACATTTTACAAATTAATGACATTCATGCCAACTTGCAAACAAGATTCAGAAATACAATAAAAATCTTGAACTTCAGAGAGAACTTATAATCCTATAATGAATTACCGGTAATGCCTCTGAAAAACAAATTATTTCAAAAGGCAGCATCATAACTCAGTGCTAGGTCAGCATCCATTCTCAGAATACGGGTTTTCTTCTGAAGCTATTGACAACAATCTTCTCCATTTGTTCTTCAATGCTTCCCCTCTGTACACCTCAGAAGCCTAGAAAATTCTTAAACACATGGTCAGGTAGGTGATGCCAATTCCAAGCCACAAGCTAAACTGTTACTTCCTTCACTCACAGGAATCTTCTGTCTTCATTCTGAAAATAATTTGGCAAATTGTTCTGAAATAAAATTGGCAAATGCCTATATATTTTAGTTGGACATAAACTATAATGGGATTAAATATGTGAGGATCTAAATGACATGTCTCTACAGGAGGCAAAAGATGAGCTTACTGTGTGTTTAGGAAACATGGAGCTGAAAACCAGCTGATTTTCTTGATGAGCACTGTCACTGCATGAAGCATGGCCACCACACAAATCCTATGCCTTCTCCTGGGGCCCTGAGAATGAGGCTCTTTGTGGAAAATTTCACTGGTCATCCTAGCACTTAACACCTACCTGTCTTAGATGTGAATAGCTATAAAGAGGCTTCAGTTTGAGCCTCTTTAACTCTCAGGCCGCTCCTGGGCTCTCTGTTTTTCATTTTATCTCTGTGCCTCTGTGAGGAAATTATCCTTATAAACTGAGCTCACAAATTTCACAGACGTAGAAAAACAACTTTGATTGCTATTTCAACTCTTCTAGTAGTTCAAAACTTATAAACTAGTGGGTTTGGCACTAATATTTCAGAAAGATGTGTTAAAACACTTCTAAAATGCACATATGTGAGTCATAGTAACCAACCATAAATTCCTCTCAAGAAAAGAAAGAACATCCCTAGTGGAGTAGAACCTTTCAAAAGAGTAGTCTGGGCTTCTGAGTCTACAGATTCTTTGTGAGTGTGAGTGTGTGTGCATGCATGTGTGTGTGCCTGTGTGATCATGTGTGTATGCATGCATGTGTGTGAGATGTGGGGGGTGTGCATGCATGTGTGTGTGCCTGTGTGTGAGCATGTATGTATGCACGCATGCGTGTGAGAATGTGTGGGGGTGTGTGTGCATGCATGTGTGTGTGCCTGTGTGTGAGCATGTATGTATGCACGCATGCGTGTGAGAATGTGTGGGGGTGTGTGTGCATGCATGTGTGTGTGAATGTGTGTGTGAGTATGTGTGCATGTGTGAGTACGTGTGTGTGCATGCATGAGTGTGAGAAGGTGTGTGTGCATGTGTGTGTGTACCTGTGTGTACATGCATGCATGTGAGTGTGTGTGCATGTGTGAGTGTGTCTGTGTGTCTGTGAGTGTGTGTTAGATTGTTTTGTTATTGTTTGCTTCTTTTATTTTTGTTTATTGATTGGACTCTTTTTGTCAGTGTTTCTTTAAGAATGCCATTTAGATTTATATTAAAACTTTAATAAATAAATACCTTTAGGATGAAACTTGTCAATGTATTTTTATTTTGTTTTCATCCACTTATCCTCAATCACCTTTCTAATCCCATTGAATAGAATTCATTGTAATAGTTCACTTGTCATACAACAAAAGTATTAACCTTCCTATCTTTTTTGGAAATAACTACTTCGCACTCATCTAGAAAACCAACAACCAATTAAAGATTTTTTTTTACTACAGTCAGAAGTGATTTTAAATCCAACCGGACTCAAACAAGAGTGGAAAATACTAAAATCAAAGAAGATAGAAATATTGTAAACATTGGTATTGTAGATAGAAAAACATAAAATAATTCAAATGGCCTTGAGTTATTTTAAGAAGAAAAAAGTGGAGACATCAAAAGAAAAAAAATAGTTTAGTCAGGCATGGCAGAGCACATCTTTAATCCCAGCACTCAGGAGACAGCAGCAGGCAGATCTCTGTGAGCTTGAGGCCAGCCTGGTCTACAGAGCAAGTCCAAGACAGCCAAGGCTACACAGGGAAACTCTGCCTCAAAACCCAAAAAGTAAAAAATTAAAAAATTTTTAGCTACAGAATCAAACTCCAACAAAATAATCTAGTGTAAAAATTTTATCTATTTTCTGAAAAATTCTTCTGAAACTAGTAAGAGGCTAGAGATGAATTAAACCTTATTCCACTGCCTTTTGGGGTTGTTTTTACACAACTTATTGTCTGTGTTCTTTCTGAAGACTTTTTTTTTTCCTATTCAATTTGGGATTGGGGAGAAAACTTGGGCTAGGTATGAAATGGCCAGTATGAAAATAGTGATAAAAATTTTGCATTTTTACAATACTTTGTTTTTTTGTGCATTTCATGCCACATGTGGCTGGTGAGCCACATGCTTAAGTGGGATTATGTCAGCAGTTCCCAAAGTGTGTTCTTCAGACTAGCGTTGCCTGATACCCTCATCTGAAATCCCACTACAAAATAAATTCCCCTCCAATAAACCCAGAATTGCCAAATCAGTCCATGTAGCTGGTCACAGAAATCTAATTAGAGAAAACATCTGTTCCCAAGGAATACACAACAACATTTAGTCTAAGTCTCTGTGTGTCAGTCACTTCAATGCCATTGTCTGTACTGCTGCTACAGACTGAATTGTGACCTTCCAAATGTCATGTATTGTAATCACTTTTGTTAGTAGGATCTTTCTAAAATTACTAAGGTAAAAAAGATAACTAGAATGAATCCTACTCAAATTTGGCAGCTTCTATCTTCCTAATAGAGGACAGAGGCATAGAAGCTCACAGAGAGAAGATTGTATGAAGACAAAGGGAAAAGACATAACCACAAGACAAGTGGACAGACCCTGACCATACTCTGATATTTCAAGCTTCTGTAAATGTAAGGGGAAAAGACCTACTGATGTTACTGGCCCAGTCTGTGACACTTGGCTACAACAGCTCCAGCAAGCTACTACCTTCCTATCTCACCCTGCACCATGTGACACTCTACAGTGTTGATCCCAGCAGACCTCTGGCAAAAGGCATATGGAATCCTGTGGGGACTTGAAGCTGTGTGGTGGGGGAGCCAGCCTGGAGCAAGAGTCAGATCGAGGCATGTCCAAACACAAAAAATCTCTTCTTGAGAATGGCAGGAGTAGAACTGCTCCCTCTGCCCTGGGACCACACCTCTGAGGTGGTCATGTAGCCTGGTGGCCAGGTTATAGGTTAAGCTTCCTCTCTCCTTATAAGGTCATGTCCAACAAGCATCTGGAATTCATCTTTATGCAAATAGGACATTCCCAGCACCTTGGCCTCAGCCAGTGATATACACTCGCCCCTAAAGCCTCTACTTAGTCTCCAAAAGTTTAAAGGGCTTTTGTTTCCCCCAACTAAATGACGTGTCTCACTGAAGCTGTCTCCTGAAAAGTCTGTTTCTAATGTGTTCACCACTGCCTGAGGTTTCCATCCCCGCCCCCCGATGTTCCTGCTTTGCTCCCCTCCCCAGAATCCACATGTTGTAATCATGGGCAGTCACTCCATTATAGGTAGGGAAGTGGGGCCAGGAATGGCAGAATCTCATTTAGTTATATTCTTTCCTATGAAACTAATGGTAGGTCATATTCATGTGACTGACTGATTGATTGATCAATTGATCACTTGATTTTTATTTTGTCTCTTGATCTAGTGTTTCCCAGTAAGAGTCAATAACCAGACAGCAAGTTAAGTTTCAGTTCTTCAAAAAGCCTAATAGAGGCTAGGGAGATTGCTTGGTGGTTAAAGCATTTGCCATACAAGATTTAGTACTACCGTTAGGAATCCTCTGAACTCATATAACTTCCAAGCAATCATGACGGCTCCCCTGTAAGTCTTACCTTGCAAGATGAAGGGAATTCCCTGAACAAACTATCCAGACTAGCTGAATTGGTGAGCCCTGCCCTGGGTTCAGTTCAGAGACCATGCCTCAAAGAGTAAAGTGAAGAGTGAACAAGAATGTCTCCTGATCTCTGCATAAGTGCATTCAACATGTGTTACCCACACTGATGTAGACACACACACACACACACACACACACACACACACACACACACACACACACACACACACTATACTTGGAAGAAACAAAAGCCCTAATGGAAATTCCAAGGTAGGACATCCTTTAAAGAATATAACTGAATAAAAACATTTAAAAAGAGATGTGATACCATTACATAAGATGAGCACACCATAATTTAAACAATTTTCTTCTCTGTAGAAGTTACAAGTTTCTCAGTACTTACAATGATTCCTAAATGTTTTCATGCCTAATCAAAAAAAAAAAAAAACCCTAAATTGAACAAATAGTTAAGTGATTTTTGTTTAAATGCTTTTAGGAAGGATGGAGTGATTTATTTTTATAGATGTAGAGATTATTGGTGCTGCCTATCAGTCATTTTTGAGCTGTGGGGTATCTTATCACATCCTTACCTGTCCCTGTTTAGAACAGAGAGCTTGCACTACTTGCTTTAGCCAGAGACGGGTGAGTGACAGTCATCCCACCAACCAAGGCCTTAACAACCTGTTAGGCTCTCCACATGCCCTCCGTCCTGGCATGAGTACCAGTGTGTAATGGTGGCTAATTTGTGTTTGAGTTCTCTGAGCGCAGTGACCAGTTGCCTGACTAGACATCAGCCACAGGCAAGGAGCAAACCTCTGTGAGGACTGCAGCACGGACATGTGAGGCAGTTTGATGTGATGGACATCTGTAGACTCCTTGACTGTACCTACTCCTGCAGAGTTTATAATCCATTAGATCTGAACTGTAGTGTGCCTAGGGAAACTGAGGCTCAGACGACAGAACCACACATGTCACGAAGAGAGGGAAGGAATGAGTAACAGAAGCATGGAAAGCAAATTGAAGTGCTTCCTACCAACAACAAATAGAAATAAAAGTTCCCTCCAAGAATGTTCTAAAGCTAACGCCTCATGGTAAATTAATCCATGCTCGTCATACAACCATTGGAAGTTTCAAGCTAGCCAATGCTTTCAACTAACATGTAGTGCACACTAATGCAAGAAAGAGTTTGTACATATCTTTACCATTTACTTTTACTACAAGTATGAAGAATGAAAAATACATTTATTCACCTAAAGCACTCACATCCTCTCCAGTGGAAATGTGTCAGTAGTGACTTGAAGTCCAACACTATTTACTAGGTGGTAAATTCTTCTCATAACTAGGCAAAAAAATTAAGAAAATGTAAAATCCTATTTTTGTATTCTAATCCTGGCAAACAGTTCATTTGTAGCTCTTGATGGTATGCAATAAAGCAGGCAACCAATGGTCCACATTCTACATAGTTAGTGAGTATTCTTGCTTAGTTCCTAGCCTTACACTAGGCACAAAAACAAGGCATGCTTACCTTTTAAGTCTGAACATGAGAAGAGAAACACTGTTACAGAACAGACATGTATTATGTCCGAGTTAACATCTAGGGATTTTCCACTTCATAGATAATTAGAAGCAATGTCCTGTCTTTAAAATATTTCTACCACCTCATTAAACCCACCAGCAAGTGTCATGGTTTCGGGTGGTACCCACATCTAACTATAATTTAGTATTCTCTCTGTATATACAATCCTTGAAAAAGGTGATACGTATTTTGTCTCATTTCATAAAACAATTACAAAGACTTTAAAAAGGCCTGACATGATTATTGTTTGTTTGCCTATAAAGATTGTGATTCTCCAGAAACCCAACGTTTGGATAGTACGTGAAGTTGTGTGGACAATAGTTCACCTCATGAAACAGGCTATGAATGTCAAAGGAGAGCTTGAACACTCACACTGGTGAGACTGTTGGAACTATTTCTACAATTTATTGTAATGAATACAAACAAACACGTTTTTTACTTGAGTCTGTAGAAGCTACCAGCAAATGCTTTCTCTATTGCTCATTACAGAGTAAACTGCTAAGCTCTATCAAACATCTACAATAACAAACAGGTATAACATGAAACATTTTTCAAGTTTTGATATTTACACTGTGGCTTTAGCCTTATCTTCCGATCAGTTAAATTGTCCTAAAAGTACACTCAGGTAGTATGAATAAATCATCCAGAACACGCACAGAAAAAAACTCCTTGCCACTTCCCAGAGTCTTGCCTCTACTACAGGTAACGCTATAAGATGGCCTCAGTATAGACACACATGGCCAAGGTGGCGTCGCAGCAATGGAAGAACAATTCTGCCTGCATTACAGCCTACAATAAAGAGTCCTGGGGTCTCAGGATCACGTTCCTTTTCTGTGCCTTTCCTCATTGAAATGCACGGTAGTTTTCATTGCAGAGCCTTACCAACTGTAATTAGGAAAGGCAGAGATTTAGTTCTTCCTGCCTCCATTTATAGGATGCCAACACCTTATCACTGTAGGAAATAAATATCTATTCCGAAAGTAAGTGAACTTCTAAAATTTTTTCTGAGCTTTAAGTGCTCTTGAAATTAGAAATGATTACATTTATGTAATGTAACAGTAATCACAAATTGTCATAGCTTTTTACAATTGTATGAATTATACTTGCACATACTTATGCACACAAATTCATACATACTCACATGAATGCACACATGAACACACACTCATACATGTATATGTATGTACACCACAATAGCCAACATACAGTTGTCAGCTTAAATTTAAATTGTGCACAACCTCTACAACTCCACGCCAAATTTACACCAGAATATTGTTGTCTATTACCTGACCTATTCTCTGCATAAGATTCAATTGTATGATTGATCACTTGTTGTTTTTAAGTTAAGATTATCATATGATGATGTGTATTCCTTTTAGATTCACTACAAATTTCCTTTAAGCCTTCAACAAGCCTATTTGCTTGATTTCTTTTTATTTACTCATGAGAATTTACCAAAATCTGCAATTATATCTAATGTAAACTACCAGTGAAAAGCAGAAGTTTATAGAGATAGTACCTTAAGCCTACTGATGACTCAGGGATCCTAGAATCTGAAATCATTTAGGCTCTGGATAGATGGCTCAGGAGTTAAGAACGTTGGCTGCTCTTCCAGAGAACCTAGGTTCAGTTCCTAGCACCCACATGGTCATTTACAGCTTCCTATAACTCCAGTCGCAGAGGATCTGATGCCCTTTTCTGGTTTCAGTTGGTGCCAGGAAGATGCATGACACATGGAGAAACATTCAGGCAAAACACTCATACATAATGCAAAACAAAGAAATGGAATGACTTTTAAATAAAGCCGAACTTGAAAGCTAGGGCGTTTAAAGCATGAGAATGCATTTCTCTATCAAATATAGCCCTTAACCTTAGTCCCTGATGGACCTACTATGTTTAGTATGATTACTAAAATTGAAATTTTTGTGTTAAATTATACAAACAAGCAAAGAAGTATGAATTAAGATTGGGAAAAATGAGGACAGAGTCTTGTCTCTTGGTCTCTGGTTAACCACAACAATGGGTCCTCAACTTCTGGCTAATTTCAGATCTTTGCCCTCCACACTGATAACTCTGGTTTTAAAGAGTGTACTCTAACATATTTAGTGACACTGCAGTCAACAGAACTCCCTTCTGCCTGTGTGTGCAAGACAGAAACACACCAGCTGCAAACAGACTTTCAATATGTCTTGATTGTTTTTCTTTTATTCTCTGACTCAGAAATGACAGCTCAGGTAAAGCAATGTTTGCCTTGGCTTGTGTTAGATTCCATGGCAGGGCTTAGTAGGTATGCTATTATGAGCTGAATTTGTGCTAAGATAAGGCTTGTATTTCTCTACAATATTCAGAGGAAAGGGTGGTAGATTAAACACAGAGAATCTATGGCTTTATAGGAAGACAAATCTTCAAACGATAAGTGACCTCCACAACAACATCTGTCACTTGTGACAAGAATGGCTATTCTCATCAGTCTCACAATGTCAGGCTGCCCCAGCCTATGTAGTGCTTGTCACCAGTCACTGTGAGTCCCAGATGTCAAGGTCATGCAGACACTGACTGAGTCTAGTAAACAGACCAGAACCTCACACAAACAACTCCAGAGTCTTGTGTTACTTTAAGCCTTGTCTGTAAGTCAGTGGTCCTCAAATGGCCATTTCATGGTGCAGGTAGCATTAAGGTGTCTCGGACAAAGAGGTCAAGTAAAGGTTTTGGGCCTCAGAAGATTTATTTATTCCAAAAGCAGACCACACGACTATACTCAAATGAGTGTTCTACTCAACTCCCTCATATTGTATCAGTTTACCTCCTGTTGACAAAAACAAGTGAAAAATGCACAACCATGCGGCAGGCAGCATAACACAATTCAGCAACTGTCTGTCCAGTGTACTCCCGGAACTACACTCTGAGGTCCCAGTGCTCCAGTTAGGCTGCGTCTGATCAGCTGAGATGCTTCCAAAACTTCCCTGCATTGACTTACAGCCCAGCTTCGCTGGATGCTTGCTGACTCTCCTTCTCTGCCACTGGCGACTCAGAAATAGAAGCAACCTTTAAGGAATTTTTGATGGAGCTGAGCTCCCAGATGTGCAAGCTGATGATGTGGACTCCACAGCAACGACTGGCAAGTTTATACAGGTTCTTGAGGACAGCCTTCCGGAGGAGAATATAGACCCAAGGGTCTAAGATCTGATTCCATGTTGCCATTCGGAGAGCAAAGAGTGTTGTTTCACAGGTCACTGGGGAGTTGTTTCCATTGATTGCAATGTTGGCCATTGTTACCTAGAAAACGAGTGGAAGAGAGAAAGCTGTTGACCACACATGTTTCTTCAGTTCCCTGGTCTTTCAAGTTGACTACAAATGCAACATGACCTTTGCACCACATCCCACAAAGTGCTGCTATTCGGCAAAACACTGGTGGATATAAATGAATGGTGCTGTAAGTAATGAATGTAGGCCATGGAATATTTTAATTCAAATTGACATGAAGAGTTCAAAAATGATACTCTACTTTACATAAACAGACTCAAGGGGAAATAAACATTGATATCAGAAACTAGCCTTATACTTCTAGGAATAAGAATTTTAAAGCAAAAAAAAAAAAAAAAAAAAAGAAGAAGAAGAATTTTAAAGCAAATGCACATTTGTTTATTCAATAGAAAATGATATCATATTTAATAATAAAAAAGTTAAAGAAAATATATTTAAACAAATAAATTATTCATAAGCGTATAAGTACTTTTAAACAGTGAACTTCTCTGGTCACTGTAATACAGGTATTCTAAAGAGCAAAAGTATCATAAGTTCCTGGTCAGTTGAGTTGCATAGAGAGACCTTGTCTCAAAAAAAATTAGAATTTCCCATTGTTACCAGCATTTTCACTTGATGCCAACAACTCCACTTTCTGCATCTCTGCTTTTATTCAGCTAGCATTCCCAGGAGTTGGCACAGAACTTTCCAAAGGCTTTATAGAAATGAGTCCCCATTTCAACTGTGGCTTAATCATTTCAAGGCCTATTTTTGGTGTCCTGTGTTCATATCCTGCATGCACCATTGTTAAGATCATTTGTGGAACCAGTTCCATAAATGGTTACCACTATGTGCTAAAATAAGGCAAATCACCAAGCCCATCCTTGATTAAAAAGAAACAAATAAGAGAATAGTGAAAACATCCTGGCTATCAAAATAAGTAATGAATAAATGAATACAAGATGATTCAGAAAAATTAAAAAGACATTTGGACCATTGTGTCATCTAGACTAATAGATACTATAGCAAAACCTGAAAATTCCAAAAGAAAAGAAAATAAAGGCTATTTTTTCAGAAAGAAAAGTCTTTATTCATACCAGTGGCATCAGTGTCTAAAGGATAGGAATCCCTTAAGGAAACGTTTATTGTCCGCACGGCACACTCCATAGCGGCTGATGCATGACGCACCAAAAACTTGGCCATTACAACTTCATATCCCAGGCACAAACCTTCTGCTCCCATCACTGGTGAGGCTTCACTTGTTCCAAAGGTATAGCATCTGTTTGAGTGTCAATTTGAACTGCCTTGTTTATCTGCCCACTACTTCCCACCCATTCTATAAACTCCCTATAAGAATGCTCTCGTCTCCATATTATACCCACTGGCTCCATCAAGATGAATTTTCAGCTTTTCCCTCTGTGGTATTCCTGGTCCCTATCCTTGCCTACTTAGGCACCTGAAGCACATGAGAATCCTGCCCTCCTCTATGCACCTCTGAGTGACTTTTTATGTACACTACCAGGTACAAAGCCCACACTTAAAGTGTGCTTTGTAAATTCACTCACGTTTTTATTCCTCAAAGCACAACTGATTATCAGAGAAAATCCTGCCCAATTGCCGCAAAGGGATATTTTGAGGCATTAAAAGTATCTAAAGGTTTCCATAGGAGCATAAACTTAAAGCCCAAGTAGACCCTTTGGGAAATGGCTCGTTTTCCAGGAAATAATGTATCAAACTACAGATCTAAATGAGCTGTAGCCAATAAAACAAAAGTCATGTGCCCTGCACAAGACTACGTGGGTCAGATGCACTCCTGCTACTGCTTCCCCCACCCCCAGTTATGCGAAAGGACTGAAGAAATGTAGCTGTGTAGGCCCCCCTCCTCACAGAAGAGGGGCCAAGACTGGATTGGCAGCTGGAATGAGGTATCTTCGCTCATCAAGTACCCATTACCTGCTTTCAGCTAGGCAATGTGCTAGGCATCGAAGGCACAGGGCAAACAAAGCATACAGATGAAATCTGTCATCTGTCTTCAAGAATTTTATTGTATTAGTTTTGGTGCAAGGGTGAATGTGTAAATATTTATCTTGCCTGACAAGTATAAAAAGCACGTACTTTCTAGTAGTGAATGAATCGTGCCCCTGGTATCTCATAGCTCAACCAGGCACTGCCCTGTAAATCTGGGCATAAACGTACTCCGTGCAATTGCATCAAATATCCTGCCTTGCTCTGGAGCTATGGACATGTAAAGTGCCTCAGTTACATGCAGCACCTCTGATTCTCCTCTCTGCTGGAACATAGTCTGATCACCAGGTGTCTGTGAACAGATACTTAGTCATCTGCTGAAGGAGCCCATGTCTTAGCTTCTCTCTACAACATGAACGTAGTGCTCAGCCACTCATAACTCTTCCCGTTAGTTTGGAACAGTTGTTTCAGGACCCAAGTCACTAATTAGTTAGCTATCAACAACAACAAAAAAAAATAGGTACAATATTTCTGTAAAATAAAACAACAATTGTGATGTTATTGGTATCAATACATTACTGATAGTTTAGAGCAGTCATGATGTCCAATAAAGGATAAATTGTGGTCATTTCACATAATGGAACTACACAGGGAAAGTTGTCTTGGGATTAAGGGTTAGCTTAAAGTAAACAAGTTACTAGTAATATTTTATGTGACCTCAACTCTGAAAAGGGGAATGTTATTTTGTGCATATTATAGTTGAGTTTGTTGTGCATGCAATAAAGTGATAGAGGTGTTAAGTCAAGGTTTCATTGGTTGACTATGGATAATAGGATTCTGATCTATTTTCCTCTGGTTTTGTGTAATTTACTGATTTTTCAGTGAGGGCACACACTGCTTTAGTAGGCAGCATCCTCTGCTGCATCCCAGAATGCTATGGACTGACTTTCACCAAACAGCCTAGTGTACAGAACCAAAAGAAAACTGTGTTTTCTAAAATAGCTTACCTTGAATCTTGCAATGTTGAGTGTGTGTGTGTGTGTGTGTGTGTGTGTGTGTGTGTGTGTGTACACAAATGTGCATGTTTTGGGGTACACATGTATTGCCAAAAGTGACATTGGGTGTCTTCTAAGATTGCTCAATATATGAGATCTCATGTACTGAGCTCATCAATTCAGTTAGTCAAGCTAGCCAAATGGCTCTGGGGTCCCCTCTCTTTTTCTCACAAATTCTGGGGTAACAGGAGGCCACCATGCCACGTGGCATTTACATGGATTTTAGGGTCCTAAACTCCAGTCCTCACATTTGTGCAGAAAGCACTGTACCCAATAAGATGTCATCCGTTTTTAATGATTGGAATTTTCATTATCTATGAAAATAATCCATTACTTACATTTATAATTTCTCAGCTGCTCAAAATAATGTGTGTATGAGGAGAGTTCACACACATATTCAGGTTTCAAAGAACAAAACAAATGACATAATAATTTTTGTTCCATTCAAGTTAGAAAAATAAAATTATGTCAACTAAAAAGGCCATTATAGTAATGAATCTACAACCTTTGTTATCAGCAACAGAATTCACGTTAGCTAAAGTTTTACTGTGGAAATTATTAAACCAGCACATATTCTGTGTCTGCATGTGTTGACGAGTCACAGTTCCAATAGCCATTTACAAGTAAAAGCAGTGGTAAGCCAGACTCGATGACACATAAGCCCAGTACTTGAAAGGCTGGATAAGGGATCTGAAGTTTGAGGTCAGCGTGGACTACATCATAAGCAAGCCTGAGCTATGTGGTAAAACAGAATAGCAAAAACAAACATTCATGGCAAAGTCAAGAAGTGTGTTTATGTTCCTGTCTCTCTGAGATTTCAAGAAATACACTAATCTAGCAGTGAGTGGGTTTCTCTGTCAACTGTCCAGGCATTGTGCAAGATGACAATGACACTGAAGCAAAGCTTTAGGGAAATTCTGTATAACAAATGATTAAGTTAATTTTGTTATCTAGCAAATCATAGCATTAAAATATTGTCTTCTCAAAAGCCCATGTGGTCATCTGTATGGTTCTTGGCTCTGTCCCAACTCCTGGCTTACAGTAAGACTTTCTGTTTTTGTTGAATGAGACAGAATGTATGATGCCTCTAAGTGGAGGGACCAACATGATACAGTTATAATACTGCATGGATCACAGTAAAGACACATAAGTTGCTTCAAGGAGAATTAATTTGTAAACATCATCATGAAAATATATACATCTTCACAATTTTGTAGTGCATTAGCACTTCAGTTGTTCAGGCCGAGTTAATTTTAAAGAGCTGAAGATGTAGTCCAGTGATTAAGCATTTGCACAGCAAGCTTGAGATCCTGGGTCTGACTCCAGCAACATGAAAACAAAAGGCCTCTGTTGTTTGAGAAGTTTTGAACTTAGCGTCATTCAGATGTAAAATCATTTTTTTTTCCTGGCACGTTTTAAAGTGATTTAAGTGAATACACAGTCAAAACCTTTCCTGGAGAGATGCCCTATTCTTGGATACCAAAAGCCTCTATGTAACAGTCACAAGATCTCTTTCCATGTGAGTGATGCCTGTAAAAATTATTACATAGAGTTCTCATCCTAGTCATGGGAGTAGATTATGCAAGCTAGGTTTATGTCAACTTGACACAAGCTATAGTCCTGTAAAAAGAGGAGGTCTCAACTGAGAAATTCCCTCCATAAGACCCAGCTGGAAGGAGGCCTCTAGGGCACCTTTTAGATTAGTGAATGATGTGGGAGGGTCATTCGTTGTGGGTGAGTCCATCCCTGGACTGTGGTCCTGGGTCCTATAAGAAAGCAGGCTGAGCAACCCATGAGGAGCAAGCCAGTGAGCAGCATCCCTCCATGGCCTCTGCCTCAGCTCCTTCCTCCAGGTTCCTCTCCCCTGAATCCTGCTCTGACTGCCATAGGCATAAGGTTGGTGCATAGTTTAAATTCTGATTTCCTCTCTAAATTTTTTGTAAACTCTGCTCCCCAGTTGCCCCCCTGTTATATCAATAAGGAAGCTTACAGCCAGTTGCTGATCAGGGAGAGAGTAGGGCTGGATTTCCTGCCAGCAAGGGTCGAAGAAGTTAGGAGAGGAAGAAGAGCATTTCAGCCAAGAGTAGAGATCCAAGGAAGATGAGAAGGAAAGAGCTAGAGCTGAGGAAAGCTACAAAGTGCTGAGTAGGACAAAATAGCATAGAGGGTTAAGGCCAGACTTAAACTGCTCAGACTGTGTTGTGAAGCCTTGTATTATAAAAGAGCCCCGGTTATTTGTGTGATAGCCAGGTTAAGAAATACACTAAGAGAAACAAACACTGTTTTATAAAAATAATTTCAACAGACTTCCTTCAAAGATGGGAAAGTAAGTGAAATAAAGCCTTCCCTCCCCAACTTGCTTTTGGTCATGATGGTTACCTCAGCAAATAGAAACATAAGTTAAGACACAGGCATCCTCACTGTGCCTGACTTCATATCATAACTTATCTTACTCCAGGGTGTAATGTAAATAAATTATAATAAATTTTTTTTAAAAAAAAAAAGAAGGGCATTGCAATGCATGTCTACAACCTCAGCACCCAGGAGGCAGAGGCCAGACTGCTATGTACTGAGATCAAGGCCAGTCTAGGCAACATACTGTGACTTCAACTCAAGACAAGTAGGATACCTGTGTCCAAAACTGACAGGGGAACAATTCTTACTATATAACTACATATTAATATATATACATATATTACATGAACATATATACACATATATACTATATATTTAAAACTACAAAAACTGAAAATTACAGACTCTGGCATGATAAATGTTTTTGAATATGAAGAAGTTTCCTTGCCTAAATTGTATAACTTTTATATCTTAATTTTTTATTTGTTAAAAATAAACCTTGAAATAAGATTTTGAATTTTATGGGTGATTCAGAAAAATATGGAAATATTACAGCAGAGGGAAAAAGGATAAAGGCAGGTGTGTGTGCACTGTGTGGTGTGTGAGTGCACTGTGGGGTGTGTGTGGGTATGTGTGTATGTGTGTGTGTGTGTGTGTGTGTGTGTGTGTGTGTGTGTGTGTGTGTTTATGTTCACATGCACTATGCAGGGGGAGCCACAGCACATAGTATCCTCACCGCCTCCCTCAAACCATCTACCCTGTGTTTTGGGACTGGATCTTCTCCCACTGGCCTGAAGATTGCCAAGCAGGCTGGCCTAGCTGCCCAGGGCACTCCGAGATCTTCTCTCTGCCTTCCCAATGATAGAATTATACACACACACTGCCACAGGTCTGGGGGAGTGAACTCAGGGCCCCATACTTACAAGGTAAATGGTTTCCTCACTGGCCCATTTCCTCACCTTTACACATTCTCTCAGAGTCCCTGTGTCCCTATATGGCCCGGACAGAGCTCCTGATCGTCCCTGTGCTAGGATCATGGTAAGCGAGTAATAGCTCCTGTGTCTAGCTCCAACCACTGAAAATGTGAACAACACTGAAGTACAACACAGTACTGAAAAAACAAAGGCAATTGAAGACTCTTTTGTATATGTGTACCTAATTTGTTTGTGGAGGACTAATCAGTCACCTGACAGAACATTCTCTTCTCTGTCAAGGACTGTCAAAGTTACAAAGAAAAGAGAGAGGAAGATATGTTATAGTGACACCCTCCCTTGATATAGTGACATCCTCCCTTGTTATAGTGACACCTTTCCTTGTTATAGTGACACCCTCCCTTGTTATAGTGACACCCTCCCTTGTTATAGTGACACCCTCCCTTGTTATAGTGACACCTTCCCTTGTTATAGTGACACCTTTCCTTGTTATAGTGACACCCTCCCTTGTTATAGTGACACCCTCCCTTGTTATAGTGACACCTTTCCTTGTTATAGTGACACCTTTCCTTGTTATAGTGACACCCTCCCTTGTTATAGTGACACCCTCCCTTGTTATAGTGACACCCTCCCTTGTTATAGTGACACCCTCCCTTGTTATAGTGACACCCTCCCTTGTTATAGTGACACCTTCCCTTGTTATAGTGACACCCTCACTTGTTATAGTGACACCTTTCCTTGTTATAGTGACATCCTCCCTTGTTATAGTGACACCTTCCCTTGTTACAGTGACACCTTCCCTTGTTATAGTGACACCCTCCCTTGTTACAGTGACATCCTCCCTTGTTATAGTGACACCTTCCCTTGTTATAGTGACACCTTTCCTTGTTATAGTGACACCCTCCCTTGTTATAGTGACACCCTCCCTTGTTATAGTGACACCTTTCCTTGTTATAGTGACACCCTCCCTTGTTATAGTGACACCTTTCCTTGTTATAGTGACACCTTTCCTTGTTATAGTGACACCCTCCCTTGTTATAGTGACACCTTCCTTGTTATAGTGACACCTTTCCTTGTTATAGTGACACCCTCCTTGTTATAGTGACACATTCCCTTGTTATAGTGACACCCTCCCTTGTTATAGTGACACATTCCCTTGTTATAGTGACACCCTCCCTTGTTATAGTGACACCCTCCCTTGTTATAGTGACACATTCCCTTGTTATAGTGACACCCTCCCTTGTTATAGTGACACCCTCCCTTGTTATAGTGACACCCTCCCTTGTTATAGTGACATCCTCCCTTGTTATAGTGACACCTTTCCTTGTTATAGTGACACCTTTCCTTGTTATAGTGACACCCTCCCTTGTTATAGTGACACCTTTCCTTGTTATAGTGACACCCTCCCTTGTTATAGTGACACCCTCCCTTGTTATAGTGACACATTCCCTTGTTATAGTGACACCTTTCCTTGTTATAGTGACACCCTCCCTTGTTATAGTGACACCTTCCCTTGTTATAGTGACACCCTCCCTTGTTATAGTGACACCCTCCCTTGTTATAGTGACACCTTTCCTTGTTATAGTGACACCCTCACTTGTTATAGTGACACCTTCCCTTGTTATAGTGACACCCTCACTTGTTATAGTGACACCCTCCCTTGTTATAGTGACACATTCCCTTGTTATAGTGACACCCTCCCTTGTTATAGTGACACCTTCCCTTGTTATAGAGACAACTTCCCTTGGTATAGTGACACCCTCCCTTGTTATAGTGACATGCTCCCTTGTTATAGTGACATCCTCCCTTGTTATAGTGACATCCTCCTTTGTTATAGTGACACATTCCCCTTGTTATAGTGACACCCTCCCTTGTTATAGTGACACCCTCACTTGTTATAGTGACACCTTCCCTTGTTATAGAGACAACTTCCCTTGTTATAGCGACACCCTCCCTTGTTATAGTGACACCTTCCTTTGTTATAGCGACACCCTCCCTTGTTATAGTGACACCTTCCCTTGTTATAGTGACATCCTCCCTTGTTATAGTGACATCCTCCTTTGTTATAGTGATACCCTTACTTTATAATGTGACAATCCCAAGTCTGAAAGCTCTATACCAGCTTATGATGTGAGGCAAAAATAAAATGAAACCAGAGATGTTACCTTGCCCAGATTGTCAGCTAGAAAGTGGTCAAGATAAATTTGAAACATAAGCCTCCCTGCCTGCTCTGCCGCAATTACCAGGCAGAGGATGGGCAGGCAGTAACACGGACCCCAGCTGAGTGCTCGCCCTGCCTCGTGCTGCTTGCTAGTAAACACGTGTGTCCAAGTATGAAGGGAGGAGCATTATGTCTATTGCAAGATGCTGGCACCAAGACTTGCTCAAGGTCACCCAACTAAAATATGATGGGCCAACTAGACAGGTGGCTCAGCCGTTAAGGGCATTTGCTGCTCTTGCAGAAGACCTGAGTTTGGTTCCCAGGACCTGCACTGAGGAGTTCACAGTCAGAGATCTGACACACTCTCTTCGTGTCCATGGGAACATACATACACATGCACATACCCACACATGGACAGACACACAGACACACAAATACAAACAAAGTAAATCTTAATAAAATAAAATCTGGAGGAGTTGGGATTTTTTGAATGGGAGCTGGTGGGTAAGGAGTACCAAGCTTCCTTGGCCTTGGTAGAGTTCGTGTTTCAAACAGAACATGTCAAGTTCTTCCACACACGTGTTCTCTTAGCTGTCTGTCAGCTAGCCTTCTAGCACCAGTATCTTTTCTCAAATCCAAACTAACACTCATAGATGCAATGTCCTGAATCCTCTGTACCAATTACAATAAGCCTACCTAACAGGCCAAATAGCCGGAGCACCCCATAACCAAGGTACCTGTCTGTCTGTCAGAGAACCCCATAACCCAGATGTCTGTCAGAACACAGATATCAGGACTGGAAAGACACAGATCAGTGGTTAAGAGTGTTTGCTGTGCGGTCTCAGCTGGACACCCCACAATGCCTGTACTTCCACTCCAATGGTGGCCTCCTCTGGCCTCTTGTATGTAGACAGAGAACACACACTTGTACACACAGTCATATGCTCACACAGCACACACACACAACAAATACATCTTTTTCAAAGACAGAAACAAACACTGCTGTCAAAATGGTACAAGGTTAGACTGTTCTGCAACGAATGGGTGATTTTTAGAAATTATGAACCAACAAAACAAAAACAGGGTCTCACTATGTAGCCCTGGCTGGTCTAGAGTAATTCTATTTCATAACATGGATGATCTGGCAAAAGATCACATCCAAAGACTTTCTAGGTCTGTGTGATCCAGCTAGAATACAGACATGCCTTTAATTCAGGAGACAGAGGGAAGCAGATCTCTGAGTTCAAGGCCAGCCTAGTATAGTGCAAGTTTCAGGTAAAGAAAAGCTTAGGTCCAGGTGTGATGAGACATGCCTTTAATCCAAACCAATGAAGGTAAAGTTAGTTTGTAGAAGGAAACATCCATGTTTGAAAGTGATGTCTAATTGAGTGGCAGAAAAGGTGATGAATCAGAGAAAGACTTGACAGAATAGGATACGTACAACTTTCATGAGAAGAGAGAGGAAAGGGAAGCTATGTAAGGGGCAATGCGTACAGAGGGAGGAAACAGATTTACTGGGGCTGAAAAGCAGTAAGTCTCAGAGGCTGAAAACGCTCTAGGCCTAGGTTAGATAATATGGAGGCTGGAAGCTTCCATGACTAGGCCTGGGTTAGCAGACAGTAACTGAAACAAATGAATGACAGTTCCTTTTGCAGGCTGGCCTAAAATTTGCTATGAAGACCAAGCTTTGCTTCTGCTTCCTGAGTGCTGTAAGTAAAGGTGTGCACAACCACACCAAGCATCTTTAAGGTAAGATGTTAGCATAAAACAATGTCCCTTTTCTTAAGTGTCTTTATATCCGTCATCCCATGGCATGATTTTCATTTTGATAGTCTTTTTCCTTTCATCCTCACACTGGTGTTCAGATGCTTGTTGGAATTTTTTAAAATTGTTTAATCTGAGAAGTCATTGTTCTAATTATGATCCTTACTCCATCATTTCTGTCTTTGGCAGTGATTACAGTAAAACTCAATAAGCAAAATGTCAGTTTCAGAAGGAGAAAACTGACATATGTCCTACCAGAATTGGAGGCATTTTACTTTTAAGTAAGTATTTTACAGCTTTGTGAATTCTAGTTTCCAGTCAGAGTGACTGCTATTAAACCCACCATTAACATGAAAAAAAATTGTTTATATTCTAAATAGAGACATAGATGTGTTCATCCTAATCAAGAAGTGTTTATCTTTTATGGCTTAACCAGAGCAATCCCAAGGATCATGTGTATGAGTTACGATGGAAATGACTAGCTGGAAGTTGGTCACAGAGTTAGCAATTCATTGTTGCATGAGCAAAGCCTACTTTATTTGACTGTTTACAGCACGCCTTTTATAGCAAAAGCAGCCGGTACCAATAAGGTGCTTCAGTAAACCATCTGTCCTGAAACACAGAATGTTTTTCCAGGGAGAAATTTCCAATTGCCCCAGAGGTTTGTTATTACGGTAGTTTGGAAAGATTGCCCAAAGCATTTCTAAACGCTAGTACAATCATTTGTCATCCAAAGAAAAGTCTTAATGAGATGGGTGTCCCGTTAAAAATAAAAGACATCAATAAATTTTAGAGAAACTAGGATTTGAAAAGGCTATCCTAAGCTAATAGAGCACATGCACTCTCCACAACCCTTGGGAACTGAGGCAACAGTGGGTTGCGCAGTGGGAGGAGCTGTGGGGGGAGGGGTGTGAGGGGGAAGGGGGTGAAGGCTGCTTGACTCCAAAGCAGAACTACTGAACTATAGTCAAAGCCACAGGCTGCACAGGCTGCTGCTCTGCTCAGTATAACCCTCGCTGGTCAGTCAGTCAAGTCACTTTAAACTACTTTATTTGTCATAATTTTAGAGTCCAGCAGGAAGAAGACAGTGTAACTCGTTGGTTCGTAACATCTGGATGGACCCCTTCAGGGTCATACAGTTATATTTTAGTTTTGGTCTTTGGTTATTTCTCTCTCTCTCTTTTTTTTTTTTTTTTTTTTTTTACACAAGGTGTCAGTTTAAGGCAGGCCTCAAGCTCACTATGTAGCGAAAGCTAACCTTGGATTTTTTTTCTGTCTCTGCTTCTTTCTTCTTCCCAAATGCTAGAGTTTCCGGAGTGTGTCATCATGCACTACAATCGTGCTTTTAACTTTCTTAAGAACAGCAAACCGAAATTCCTCTTCTTTGGCTATAACTCAGCATAAGCACTAGTATTTTCTAGATTACAACTCATTGACTTGAATCTTTGATCAAACTTGCCTTTGCCCGTTTAATTCTTCAGTATTTCAAATACCCATCCGATTATTATGCATGCCTATAGGAAGGTATGTAAATTTATATATGCACAGACTATATATAGACTAAAATACTTGGCCATAGATTCTCACCTTTAGTCCATGAGATATCTAAGTCTGTGGCTGGCAGTACAGTCTGATCATGGTCAGAGCCTTTGGTCCATGGTCATTACACACCAAGATTTTTGGCCTTTGGTGACACATCACATCATGACAGAATCTCACAGTAAAGAATATTGTTCACCCAATGACAGCCAGGAGCAAAGAGGAGCAGAGGGGGATAGGAGTCCTATTGTCTTTTCAAAAGATTGCCTATAATTATCTAACACCCTTCTACTAGCCACCATACCCAAAGTTTTTTTTACCATAGACCAAGCCTTCAACAAATAGGCCTGTACAGTGCATGAAGGACCCAAAGTATAGCATTTATCTTTAAGAAGAGCATGAAAATGACATCAGGGGATAAGAAGATGGCTTAGTAGGTAAGAGCACAGTTGTTCTTCAACTGTGAGAATCTGAGTTCAAATCTGAGCATCCACATAAAAAACTGGGTATGGCCACTCAATCCTGTAGCTTTAGATGAGGGTGGGGTTGGAGACATCCCTGAAAGCTCACAGCCTAGAAGAAACCAGGAAAAGCTCAGTGAGGGATCCTGCCTCCGGGCGATGACACGGAGAGGAACAGAACCACACACCCCACCCTGTATGCTTCTTTATAGAGGAGTAAAGCCTAAACAGCATCATACAACTTCAGACTCTGGGCTTTGGCTGCAGAGTGCCCATGACACACAGCAGAGGGCAATATCAGCTGTCCATGTGGCAGCAAGTAAGTGTACCTCACTCATACCAGGAGCAGAGAGACAGCAAGCTGCCATAGTCAGGTGTTTGAACACTTCTCTCAGGGGAAGTAACAAAGTATCCCACAAAAACTTAAAGTTTAAAGTATTTATAATATTAGTACAAATAAGTTAGAATGAGATAAGGAATAAACCAAGAGCTGAGCACTATAGAAATGGCATCGATGCCGAGGGTGTTACAGACCATAGTTGCTAAACCCATCATTGCTTCCCTCCTTGAGGTAACAGAGAGAGATAAATGCTAGGCTTCTAGTTCCTTTATGAGGAATTTCTGGAGTTTAGGTATAGGGAGATGGCTGCTGAAATATTTGCCATGTAAGCATGAGAGCCTGATTTGATCCCAGAACTCTCAAAGGGCCTGGGCATGGTTTTGTGAGGCTTGTGAGAGATTTTTACCTAAAAAACAAAACAAAACAATGTGGTTGGAATCTGAAGAATGACATATGAGTTGACCTCTGGTCTCCACAAACAGGTGCGTATATGTGCACGTGTGCCCACATGCATGTAGACAAACACCTATAAACACTCACAACATACATGAACATGCATGCCCACAGGCACACACATGTGCATGTTGCTTTTCTTTTTTTTAAAGGAAGAGAAATTTCTCTCATCTAATAATTTTTCTGTAGTCAATAGCACAATTACAGCACAAAGGTTACGACAACTCGTATTATTAGATGTTGCAGGAGGACCAGAACCCGACCAGCATGTTGGTTCTCCCATCCTGCCTTAGGGAATAGGCTCAAAGCTACATCTCTGATGCTTCTCCCTGCAGAGCTCAGACTGGTCCCAAAAATACGACCCCTGAAAACCTTGCCATTGCCTGACTTCGGATTGGGAAATTACAAGGTTGAAAGTCTCTCCTGGAAGTTTACCCCCAGACCCCAAGGAATAATCAAAAGACAATGGGTAAATGCCCAACATTCTTCTCCAGGACCTTGACACAGCTCGATATAGTTAGGCTATGTAAATAAACATGAAAAAAAAACCAGCATTCAGTATCAAATTATTTTTTAATTGTGAACGCATTCAAAATAGGCAATAGAGGCATTTTTGTGTGTACTTTATAATCACTTCCAAATCGAAAGCTTAGTGTCACCAACCTACACCCATCACTCACCCCTGTCACACCACGCACTAAAGACTCTCTTCTTGCCCTGGAGAAGTCGGCAAATATCAGAAATTTTCTTTCTTGCGTGACTGTGTAAACTGAAGCTCCGGTTCTACCACCCTTTTTTCCGTTATATTAATTCTGATGCTTTTTTCTATCAGGTTGCCAGATCTTGTGGTATTATTTGCAGCACCAGAAAGCCAAGCCCTTCCTCTGAAGTTATGTGGACGATATTGTGTTCGGAGAGGTTTTGCAAGTAATACCACAAAAATGGCCTCAGTTAAAACAATATGGTTTCTCTAGAAACAAGCAATGAAAAATAGAGATGACGCTTTTGTCTCAGATAAACTATTTAATACAGAAGATGAAGTGGATCAGCATCTAGACTCTGCTGTCTGGGGTTGACCAGAGGCCAGTATGAGATTCAGAATCCCTCTAATCCTGAACTTCAAAAGTCCAACATCACAAAAGGCAATGGAGTCTGCTGGCAGCTCAGAGAGGAGCTCATTAAGCACTTTTCATACTGAAAAGGAGAGCAGGATACGGCGTGAGCTTCTGGTGGCATCCTCTACATCTGTGGAAAAATGGGGCAATTTAACCTCATTTGTTCCTTGAAAGGCCATGGACTCCATGGGTCTTTTGTAACAAAGCTTGTGGGGGGGCCGCACCCCCACAAACAAGCCACACATTCTCTAAGGTTAATATCTTATTTTAGTCATTTTTATGTTTATGAAACACATGTGAAAGTGTCTGGTAGGTATTTTGTCACTACTTTTTAATTGCCACTGAATTTTCTAGAAGGTAAAGTACAACCATGACCATAATAATTATGAAGACAAGGCAGCACCTTGCTTATAATATGTAAAAACTCATATTGCCCCGATCTATCTTCTGCACTCAAACCTGAATTTCACATAGATTCTTAATGATCAGTCAAAGGATATGTGGTTGGCGTGCTTGAAGTTGGCAGTAAACAGATGACGCAGTGTTCATTAGGCTACAGGAACTCACTTCGTAGATGAAGGGGTTCAGACGTGGACAAGGAGGCTGGATTCATCCTCTGAGTGAGACTGCCTGGATGAACTCATACACATGGAACCAGCACTGGCAGATGCTCATTGGCACAAATCATACAGCTGAGTTCTCTCTGCCCTTAGTGGGTATCCGTCAAATGTTTGGTAGGTGAATACAAGACCAGAGTAGGAAATACAGAGTTTCCTGTTTGCCTGCCAATGGACTCAAGCCTTTTCATCCCAGGTGCAGAGGCTGGAATGAAGCAGAGCTATTCAGAAACATAGATGTCTCCAGACAAAGTATGCCAAGGCTACTTATGGTAGCACCATCTTTCTTTTTCTCTTCAGAAATGTTTGCATCTTTTGGGGGGAGTCAACAAAATAGTCTAAAATTTTCTAGAAATTCTCCAGTGTCATCCATAGCTGTATTCTTGGTGCAGGCACAGGCTCCTTATGAGGCTGTCCTTGGTCATCTGATCTAAGACATCCCCACGCCCACCCCCACTCAGAGTAACCATAGTTTGGAAACCTTCCTGGTAATCTGTGTGCTTACTCAGCCTCCACCCCTTTGACACTGACCTGCACCCTCTGCACCCTACACCACAGAGGAGCCCACCCTTCACAGGAGAAGAGACCCAGTGGGCCATCTGATAGCACAGCGCAGTCCTAGCACACTCCAACAAATGTTGTCTGAGAAGTGCAATGCTTTGAGAAAAATATTTCTGAATAAATGAATAAATATCTCTAACCATATCATCTTTACACATATGTTTTTATTGGTTTATTTTTTTAAGTAGTAAATTTTCACTAAGGCCATATCTTTGGATCCATTAAAAAAAAAAAATCAGGAACTTGGAACTGGAGAGATGGCTCAGAAACTAAGAGAAAGTAGAGCCATTGCAAATTCAGTTCCCAGAACACAGATCAATGGTTCATAACTGCCTGTAACTCCAGCTCCAGAAAATCCAATGTTCTCTTCTTGCCTCCAAGTGACACTGTACTTATGTGTGTATGTAGACTCACATGCATGTGTACACACATACACACACACACATACACAGAGTGATGAGGGTGAGGGCATGAAAGCCTGGGCTCAGATCCCAGCACTCAATAAGAAGCTGGGCGTTGCCATGAGAGCCTACAAGCCAAGCACTGTGGAAAGGGAACACAGCAGGGTCACTGGGGCTCAATGGACACCATCCTGGCTCCAGGTTCAGTGAGAGACCCTGCCTCAAGGGAACTAGATGGAGCAGCCTTCTTCCTCTGGCTCCTTCAAGCACATGCATGGATGTACATAGCACACATACTCACTCAAAGAACTATAGCGTCCTCCAACTGCAGACATGTCTAGGTATGAGTGCAAGCAGTAGTGCCACGGTGGCAAAGCCATCAGACTTTGCAAGATACTTGGGATGTTCAGCATTCTGTTCAAGTGAAATAAATACATCAAGATAAAGGTTTGCTTTGTTGTAACCAGAGTGGCTCCTCTGAGCTCCCTCTGGTTTGAAACATCCGCTATGAGCACATGAAAGGGACTTGTTACCTCTGGGTGAGGCTTTAACATTTCAATGACAGGAGTAAAGATACTTCTCAGAGGCAAAAACACTTGCTTACAAAACCAAATATGATTTTAATATTCATTGCCAACTAATGAAGAGGTCTATTTTTAAATTTGGAAATTTCAGATTTATTCAGGGAAATTAAAGGTCAGCTTAGATGGAAGCAGAAAGGTTGGAGACTAGAGTTCCATGCTCTATAAAGGAGAGAAGACTAATCACCTTTTTTTGCTTATTTGTTTTTGTTTTGTTTTTGAGATAGGGTTTCTCTGTGTAGCCTTGGCCAAACTGGACTCACTTTGTAAAGCAGGCTAGCCTCAAACTCACAGAGATCCACCTGCCTCTGCCTGCCCGAGTGCTGGAATTACAGCTCTACATAGTGTAATTACTTAAAAAAAAAAAAAAAAAACATTTTAAATGCAATTATTAGCAAATTTCTTCAGACAACCCTATTGTCAGACCTGCATTATCATAACAACAGAATACAAAATGAATTCTCTTTTTAGTCCATTTATTTTTCCCCACAAATCATGGTCAAATCAAAATCTTTGTATTTCTTTGTGTCAGAATACTGTTGCCTTATGTCTGGGGATATTTATTTTATTTTTAACTATAATTTTAGGTGTAATGTGTGGTTAATTGTGTTGAATAAATTCTGATGCTAAATGTAGACGTTGTAAATTGTTATATCCTTTGGGTTATGCCCTCAAGATATCTAAATTCTTGAGATATAATATGAATAAATTAATAAAATATATTTTTAAAAATATCTATATTCACTAATGTTCTCTGCGTCTGAGAACAAGCACATGGGAATGCTGCAAGGTTCCCTTGGGAATTTACAAGTTACCTTGATCCTACCTTCCTGTGTATACACTGCAAGATAAGCATGCAGGGCTTTTCTCAATTCATTAATTAAGTTTTAATTCTTAGAACAAAACTAAGCAATAACTTTAAACACAAAGCAATTACAACAATGAGACTTTTACAGTTATATTTCAAAGAGTTATAAGTTTTCCAAAATTAGTATCTTCAAACAAAACCTTTACATGACATCCTGGATGCTTAATAACCATTGCCATAAGGTTGTTATTTTCTTCACTAATTTTATATGTGATTAAAGGATTCTAAAGGATGAGCTGTATTTTCCTTGGACCTGTCCAAGCATTGTACGAAGTACCAAAGGAAACAGAGTAGAAACAGATGACACTGATTGTGTCACTGGGAAGTTTCTACTAACTTGAGAGACAGCCAGTCACAAAACAAACACACTAGGAACAGATTGAATCTGGTCTGTTTTGTCCAAAGTGAGATAAATGTAAGCTACAAAAATCAGTATGGGTTCCATAGAGAGTATAGCAAAGGTAACTAAAGGCAAATCATGAATTTTAGAACTACAATTCAAATAAATAATTCAATTACTTTAATATTCTATAATAACATATTATTTTGTTAGTTGGTTTGTTGGTGGTGGTGATGAGTCAGATCTCATATAGCCCAGGCTGACTTTGAACTCAATTTGTAGCTGAGGCTGACCCTGAACTCCTGAACTTCCTGCCTCTACCTTCCAAGGTAGCATATTCTTAGAGATAATTTTCATCAGCCACATATAGATTTGAATGCCCTTGTGGTTTTTTTTTTTTTTTTTCATGTGAAGTCATGCACATGAACGGATGTGTTTTCTTTTTCCTTTTTAAAGCTGCAAGGAAAAACATTATTTAACAGCTAGCATTCACATGAAACTGTTACAATTTTAGCTATAAAAATGTAAATAAACTGCATTGATCTATTCCTAAAGTCACCTTTGTCCAGGAGAATAGTCCAAGGAGCCTCACAGTTCTCCTTTCATATGCTGCCCAGTGGCCTCTCTTGGACAGTGAACATGAAGGTCTTTCCAAAGAGAAACCTTCAACCTGTAGACCAAAGTGTTCTGGTTCTTGTTCAGAGTGCTCTCTGGTCTTGTAAGGACTAAGTGAGAGCAGAGAGATTCCCAGGGACCTCTTGCATGCCACAACTTTGCTCTGTGCCTGAAGTATGGGACATCACTCAGAAACCACAATGAAGCATGCCTTCTAAGTGATTTTCTCCTGCCTCCTTACAGTTTAGTAGGTAAATTGTCTATGAGTAAGCTGTGTTTATTTCATCCTCAGTTTTTGAGAACCAAGCAAAACAAACCCAGATGTCCAAGATAGAGGTGGTCCATCTTTCTGATCACAGAGATGCCTGTCCCTTAGTGTCACGGTAAATCAATGGAGGTGTTTGAGACAGGAAATGGATGCACATAAAACTTGTATTCTTCCAGTGTTTCAGCCATATGTAAAATGGTTTCCTAGGTCAACAGTGTGGAATGCCAATCTTATATGAATATGCAGACTGGCTTCGTGTTGTGAACACTTAAAAAGTCAGATTTGAGTAATGCGGGAAAGGCCGACAGTGCACATAGAATTCACTCCTAGACAGATCACTGTCTTCCTCCATATCCAGAAATACTTTTATCAGATTGGCCTTGACACTGTACTCCCACATCAGCCTTCTCTAAGTGTAAAAGGTCAGTGCTGAAAGGCAGAGGCCTCCGCTCGCTAACATACCGTTGGAATTGTTTGAAATTTTGGCAGAATGCTTGTTTATATTCCCTTGAAATAAGGAAGAGTCTGCCTTAGCTGTCTTCAGGCTCTCAGTGGGGGAAGAACCACTATATACCCAATGAAAGTGCCAGAACCTATCAGTGCTTATAATGGCTTAATTTTTTTAATTGGTAAGTCAAGCACTTTTCTCATTCAGAGATAGATATGATTTAAGGCAGTTCTTTCTTCTTGCCCTAATTTCATTGGTACAACCAAATGACCGACACTCTACAAGTCTACCAACTTGACAAAAAAAGGAAAAGAGTTGAGATGAACTCAGAAATGGGGAGAGGGGACCACATATGGGAAAACTGTGGAAACTATCAGTAGTGAAAATATAGGGAAGAGAGAAATGTTGTGATTAAATTATATTCTCAAAAGTAAAAAAAAAAATACAAATGCATAGTTATAAGCATATGATACTAAGCAGCATCAGAAATGAACCCTCCTTTCATTGGAATTGTGGAGCTATCTGCAGATCTTAGTTACAATTAGGAAAGCAACTCATATACTAGGGAAGACGACGTGGAGATCTTCACACAGCTTTTTTTCCTCCTATGAGCCATTCTATGCAAGCCTTGCTGAAAATGAGCATTTCTATTTAAGCAAACCCTTGGGGTGTGCTATATGAGAGGTGATTCTCAGAAGTTTCTAACTAAGACATGTCTTGGGCAATACTGAACCAAAACCCTGGCAGGACTGCAAGAGGCCGTTCCAGGTACTGAGGACCACTGTGGTCAGAACCAAGTTCCTGGAGCTCGTTAAAATCGACCTTTTAAAACTGGATTTACCCACACCCTTCCGCTCTCTGCCCTGCATCTGGTTAACCTTCACACTTTTTTGAATTAGCAGACTAAAGTACCTACTCAGGTACAGGCTGCCACATGGAAAGAGAAAGTTGCAGCCACGTGGGAATAGGAAGTTTCTAGTCATATTTTGTTGTCTTGCTCCCAGCCTCAAGAGCCAACCGAAAGCAATGCATGAGAGAAGAGGAAAGAAAATCTTAGAAAATCTTGACCTGGTTGTTGTTGTTGTTGTTGTTGTTGTAAGATGCACTTCAGGAATGTCTGGTACCCAAACACAAAAATGACTCGGGGCTGTCCAGAAGTCACCACAGTACAATGAGGCTATGCTATTCACTCCAGCATCTTACAGACAAAATAACTGCTGTGGCAAAAATTGCTCATTAAATTAATTTGATGTTATAAACCAGGCTTTATTGTTTACACACAATATTGTAAGAAATTTGAGTTTTGAGAAGCAGTGAGCTCTATACTGTAAGCAAGTGATTCACCCTTCCTGCCGCAATTCCACCACCATGACCAATTAGTGGCACCTTACATGTCTACCGCCTTGCCAAAGGAAGGGCAGAGAGATGAGAGGGGCTCAGCTGGCAGGGAGAAGGGACCACACAACCGTGAAGCATCTCTGCCATGTTGAGCAGGGTTTGTCACTCTGTAGGGGAGAGTAACCCGTCCCAGGCTGTCAACGATATTAAAGGCAGTGATGGCAGTTACACAGGCTAACAGGGGCCAGCATGAAACAGGGGCTGTGCACCAGGTGATCCTGACTGTGCACCAGGTGACCCTGGCTGTTCACCAGGTGACCCTGGCTGTAGTAAAACTTAAAGGGAGAGGTTTTCATCTAACCCACGCTGGTTTCAAACATGCCCCATGGGAAACTGCTATTACCAAATTTCAAAATATAACCAGTACAATAAAAACAGGACATCAAATTTCTTCAGTCAATTTGTGTAGAACTTTGTGAAGAAAAAGAATTTTTAAAAAAGCATGTGATGGATAAAAGGGGGATAAATAGCTGAACACAGTGGTGCCTGTCTTTATCCCAGCACTCAGGAGGCAAAGGCAGGTGGATCTCTGTGAGTCCGAGGCCAGCCTGGTCTACATAGAGAGTTCCAGGACAGCCAAGGACACAAAGGAAGACCTTACCCCACCCCCAAAAAAAGATAAATAGAATTGGCTAACAGGTTTAGGATGATCCGGGCAGGGGCTAGAGAAGGATTCTAAAATATGACAGGTAGACGTTTAAAACAGTCACTAGTAATTTGGGACAACTAACTAGCTATTCAAAATAAAACTCGGACTACTAACTTTCAAATAAAACCAAATTGAGTTATAAGTGGATTTAAAACATAAACACAAGAGGAAGAGTGCTGTCTCTGGAGGCATGAGGTCCAAACACCGAAGAAAAAAAGACATGGCTGGCTACAGGTGACTGTAAATCCAAGCACTCGGGAGCAGAGGCAGGCAGAGTCTGAGAGCTTGCTGGCCACATAGAAAGATATAGATATAATGTGAATATATATATAGTCATAGAGAGATTGAGATATAAATATGAACATGGATGTAGACGTAGATGATATAGATAATGATATTCAGGATAAGGAGAAAAGCATTAGAAAGAAAATGAGATAAATGTTACCACATATCTTATTCTTAGAAAATCACTTCCTTCACAGCAAACAAAAGGCGCTAACCACACACACACACAAAAAAAATATTGACCAGTTTTCTAATCTCAAATTAAAGTTCTAAATTAAACAGCAATAACATTGAAAAACAATTTTATACAACTGATAGTTGTAATTATTTTAAATCAGAATTATCTGTTCCTTGATATCCAAAAGCTATCCTTGAAAAACCACTTGGGAAAATATTTACGCAGGCCCTTGCACAAAAGAAGCCTTAAAAAGTGGTAGAAGAAAGGATCTTTTAGGCCATTAATCAAAGACTTAAAGTAACACACGTCTCATGCTAGCCAAGTAGAAGAATGCAACCAGAGTGTGAAAGTTTAGGAAATTTGACCCTACTTTGCAGTTAACTGTGTTTTTCAAAAAGCTTTTGTAGCTAATAAACTCTTCTCTATAGCTTAAGAGAACACACTGTATGAACTTGAAGTTCTCTGGTGAGAAGATGGCATCTGTGGACGTGAAAGAAGGCCTCACTTACAGAGTTTGTGAGCAGACCGTGGCACTTACCCGGACACATCGCAGCCTTTTTCAGCCTGTACAGCCCTGTCCGCTCCCATCCCCCGCCCAGCCCTTCACTCATTTCCAACTTCCTTTCTCTCTGCTGGTCCTGAGCTGTGAATATGTATGTGAACGAGAAAATGACGAACGTGTGACAGTAACATCTGGTCACTGCCGTTGTAGTGCTACAACCGTGTGACCAGTCCTCAGTCACACGTGTTTGCTCTCTACCCAGGATTACACTGCTAGTGAGAACTTATCCTCCTGGCTTGTACCAAGCAGATCCAGGAAAATAGAAATTATTATGTTCATCCCATATTGAAAATAGATTTGTATGTAACAATTCAATTTACTAGGCAAATTGTAGTCATGGATTAGAAATCAATGCCATTATATACAAGCTTTACGCATTTTTTTTTTCAGGGCTAAGGATTGAACCTGCGGCTCTCTGCATGCTAGGCAGAAGCTCTAAGCACTTCCTAGCACAGCCTGTGAAGGAGACAGAAAGTGTGATTCCAAGAGTTCATGGTGATTTTCCTTGTAGTTGTTTCTTCTTCTGGGTTCTCTGCCTTCTACCTAGAAGACACTCAGTTCTTCCCCCAGAAAAGAACAGCCAATGAAGGACTTAGTGAGTGTAGGAAAGCCTAAGTAAGGTTTTAGTTTCACCATTTCCATTATTTTAAAATTAATATAAGTTTAAGTTATTTTTTAGTCTTTTCCATAATATTTTAACCTGCATGTTAAAAAAAAAATACTAGACACCTCTGCAGTGCCCTTCTCACTAATATCTGATGTGTCATCAATACCCTAAATTGTGTCATTACCCAAAGATTGTATGAAATATTAATTTAATCCTTGAATGTCTATTATCTGATTTAATCATTCCAGTGCTCATTTCATTACTTGAAAAAAAAAGTCCCTTAATGTTAATCACTGCAGACCCATTCTAGGAGGAGTGTAAAAGGGAGAAGCTGTGGTTGGGATGCGTTATATGAGAGAAGAATGTATTTTCAATAGAGATATTAATTCTCTGCGATCTAGAATGTTCTAATGCTGTTACAACCTGTGCCAACACCACTGTAAGACACAGACTTTTCTATCTACAAACATTACTCCGTGATAAACATTCTTCTATTTCATTTTTTCTTTGGGCACTCACAGACCTTGGCTTTGGATTTCCATGCCAATTTTTCTTTCTAAACAACATTCTCTAGACCTGCTTCCACTGTATAAATTGTCAAAGAGAATCTCATCCATAAACATCCACAACAGAATAGCTGCTGTTACTGTGCTTCAACTTCTGACAAACATCCTTTCACTTTCTTCAAGTACCCTTACTTGTGGCCATAAATTTTATGAACAATTGTATGGGCATAAGGTTTTGTGTAGTTCAAATGTTGCTTCCTATACCCTCCATATCTGGTTGCAATCCTTGCTCTGAGAATCTCCTGTCTCAATATTGTGTAAACAATGCTCCCCAATTGTCTCCTGATATGCCAGTGAAGCAACTTACAGCAAATAGCTGAGCAGGGGAGAGAATAGGGCTGGACTTCCTGCCAGCCAGGGGAAGGGAGTTAGAAGAAGAAGTACGGGATTCAGCCATGAACACAAGGCCAGGAGGCCCAGGAGAGAAAACTCAGCAAGGAAAGCTACAAAGTGCAAGTATTTCTAGAATGTGTGATGGGAGGGAGCCAAATCCGCTCGGACGGTTAAGAATAGAGTTAAAACTGCTCAGTTCTTGGGCTGTGAAGTTTGTTTAAAATATATAATAGAGTCTCAATTATTTGTGTGATATCCAGGCTAAGAGAAAAACTGAGAATCAAACACAGTTTTATAAAAGGAACCATAACACAGTTGAATCATAGCGATAGATACGCTAGATAGCATAGGAGCCCCAGCCACATGAAAAGTCCCCAAGAAGAATTTGTCAAGTCAGTAAACAGTACAGTGAGCTTCTAAACTGTAAGAGCCAAGTCCTGCTGTAACACTCATTTCATTAACTAGGTAATTTTAGAGTCGTGATCTCATTAACAAAATTACTATATGACAAGATTTTCACGTAATAATAACAGCATAATAACTGAAAACACATGGCACGTAGTGTACATCAGACACAATTTTAAATGCTTCTTCAAACATATCCAGTTTGTTTGTTTGGTTGGGTGGGGTTTTTTGTTTGTTTGTTTGTTTGTTTGTTTGTTTTGCCACAAACCTATAAAGTGGGTGCTATTGAGATACCCACTTTATTTTTGTTGCTGTTGTTGTTGTTGTTTGTTTGTTTGTTTGGTATTTTTGGTTTTTCAAAACAGAGTTTCTCTGTGTAATAGCCCTGAATGCCCTGGAACTCTCGTTGTAGACCAGGCTAGCCTCGAACTCACAGAAATTTGCCTGCCTCTGTCTCTCAAGTGCCAGGATTAAAGATGTGCACCATCGATGCTGGCAAGATCCCCACTCTATGAGAACAATTCCTTCCAATCGCGTGGCCAAGAGCAGAGGAAAGGGGGCTTATGAGCAAGCTCTAATGCACTGTCCTCGCCCCTTCAAAATAAAAAAACTTACACCTCTTACTTCATCTGAGCTACCCCCTTTCTTTGGGAAAGGAGCTAGTCTGTTTCTTCTACTCCCTGGCACCACTCACAGCTCCAAACATGGTACCCTATGATTCCTAACAATTTTTGCTAATTTTACATTGATTCATTACCTACAGTATGAGAGTTTTCAAAACAGAGCAAGATGCAAATGACTGGCAGGCACCATCTGCTTCTGAGGAGACCCTGAAATAAGGGCCAGAATCAGAAGCAAGTAAAAATGTCTTTTAAAAAGTTCTCTGAAACTATAAGCTTCTGTCATGTTCCTCTGTGGCATGCAGCCCATCTTAGTGGTGTGGGCAATGGCATGAAAATCAGGATGATGAGCAGAAATCATGGCGATAGTTTTACAGAGTTTTTATGTTGTACGTCTACTGTGTGCTGATTGCTCTGTTACAGCTTTTGGGAAAGTCCAATGATTTAATCCAATAATACCTCTGACTAAGTATAATTATTGAAATTGGTTCCCGTATATGCAAAATTAGCCCAGGGCAACTCCAAGGTCACAGCAAGGGCATGCTGAGAATGACAGTCCTGCTCCTAGCCTGTGCTCTAAGTAAGTGTTCTCAAGGGCTGATGTGATTTGCAACAATGCCCAAAAAGCTAGAATGGTTTCTTCCGCAGAACCCAATTATCTGTCTCCTTCAGCATCACACCACAACCCCACTCCCTCCGGCTTTTATTTGTGGATTCAATAGCTGAGAACAAGTGAGGAAACTGCCTCCCTGTCCCTGTAAACCACAACTGCATCCAGTCCTCTCTGGCATTCACACCCTCACATCCAGGTCAGAGAACAGACAGAGCGGCAAGTTTGCACAAACTTTGAAAGATATGTTTACAAGGATCAATAGACAAATTTCTCCCATTCCTTCCTGAACACAGATAAACAATATGGTTGTGCCAGGACAAGTCAGTGTGGCTGTTAACACCTTCCAAAGCAAACACAGATGTGAGTGCATTTTATGTACCTCATGTCCATGTAAGTTCAAGCACATAAGCTTATGTGTGGGGTTTCAGGGAGATCTGGAAATACTCACCTCTTGCATTATACCTCAGATGTATGAAGGCTTAATTAAAAAGCCCACCCAGGAATGTACAAGACTTTAACACCAGAAGAGTGTAACTCTAATTCACATGTTTGTGACTCGTTTATACTCGAATGGTTCAAGCAGTGTTTATAAGTGTTGTCTCCATGTCTGTGACATCTTCAGGCGTTTTTATGTCTTCTTGAAAATATGAAATCTTGTTTCTCCAAGAATAAATGAACTTAAAATAAAAAAGTCTTCCAGACCACCATGCTCAGTTGGTTTTTGTGTAATTTCTCAGCCCAGCAGTGTCTTTTCTCTAACTAACCGACCTTCACTGGGCAGATTTTTCCATGAGGAAATATGTTACTCTTCCCAGTCAAGTTCAGTTCCATGGGCAGAGTGCAACATATTTATCTGGTCCTATTTCAAATCTGTATGAAATATTCTTCAATGCAGATAGGATGTGAGCAGACAGATGTGGATCTCTGCCCCAAGACAAACTCTACAGGCAATTAGCTTTGAACTGGAGGTTCGTACACTGAACACTTTCCAAAATGTGGCAGAGTGTGGGTAGCAGTGCCAGGCAGAAGCCAAGTGGCCAAGAAACAGTGAGAAGATCCCCCTGGAAGCAGGAAGGACATGTGGACATGTCCCAAATGACACAAGGGGCAGAGTTCTCCAGTCCGTGTTTATCTATCACTATAAAATGACCTCAGGCAGAGACAGTGGCACAATAGTGGGCAAGGTAGCTACCCCAAAGCTGAAGTAAATATCCCCAGCAAGAGTCACCCAGGGGCCCCTCTATGGGGTGCTTCCACATCCACAGACATCCACCCATCTGTCTGGTTATTCTCAGAAGTGATTTCTAAATATAAAGTGGGTTCAGTCTTCTAGTCTTACTATACAAATCAAGTACTGGAAACATAACCCCACTGGCACAGTGCTTGTTTATGGCCAGGAATCCTTGGAGTCCATCTCCAGCACTGTACAAATCAGGTGTGGAGACATACACATATAATCCTAGAACTGAGGAGGTAGAGACGGAAGCCTGAGGTAGTCCTTGGCTACCTAATGAGTTCAAGGCCAGGCTGGGATATCTAATACCTGTCTCGAAATATATATAAATCAAGATATAATTATGTATATATATATATATATACATACATACATATTTATTCAATCAGTCAGTGAAGACATGACATTACCAAATTCAATTTCCAACAAATTTCAACATTTAGAGTAAAGATTTCATTTTATGGCAGTGAGCATGCAACATCTGGAAGCCTTTTCTGGAAGTAATTTTCTCCTCTTGCTCCCTAACAAAACTCCCACACACATTATGAGGGTGTCCGTAAAGGGAAAGACAGTGCCAATAACGATGAAGACAGATTATAATACATTTTTATTGCATAATATTTTCATTTGCCTCAAGATTCCCCATTCAATGCTTGGTTTATTGATTTCTGTTAAACACATGTTGACTAATCATCCACCCCTCCCCCCCCCCCAATGCTTAGAAACTAAGACACAAATGCCATAGAGCACAACGCCAAGAATCACTGAGACTAATTGAGGAAATGACACCTGAATAGGTTACTGTAATAATACAAAAATAAAATTTCAAGCCTGGTTTATTTGTAAGATTATTCTAGAATACTGACAAGGTCCTAAATTATAGCTCAGATTCAAGCTTCAGAGAGCCTGGGGTTCTTGCAGGGCGCTGTAAATTGGGAACTTCTGGATAGACGTTTTCATCCTCTCAGAACATTCCAATCCAATCATGAACTGGAGCTGCAAAGCCAACCAGGCCACATATAGAGTACAAAGCTGAGGCAATATAGTCCTGCATTAAGCATTCCTTTGCATATTTCTTGGTTAGCATCTACTATAGAAACCAACCACAGGCCCAAGGCTGGTCCAGGAACCGAGGATAGAGCAACAAACAAGGTCCCCTACCTCCTTGGAGCTCCATGCAATAGACAAAATCTAAACAGCCGCCAGCCAAACTAAGAAAGCTTTCATACTTCTGAGGGCTTGGAGGGAAATAATGCAGAGACGTGGAGGAGAGGAGTTGAGAAACAACAATTCTTCAGACAGCTTAGAAGGGGTAATATTTGAGCAACAGGAAAACAGTATGAAAGCTGTGGGAATGCCAGGAAAATGTTCTAGACAAAAGATGCTCAGGCTCAGGGAAAGAATGTGCTCCTAGAGGTTTCAGGTCCACTCCTGTGCCAGCCACAGTCAGTTACAACTGTTGTCCCCTACTGCATGAGAAGGCTGCCCTCACCTGCATAGTTCAAACTGTGCTGGCACAGTAACACTTGCCGTGTCTTTTCTTCTGAAAGGAACTGAGTTGTAGGGACTGCCTTTACAGAAGTGAAAGCCTGAAAGAATAGATCCTACCAGGCACCTACACTGTGACGCCCATATTCCAAACTAAGACACACTGACATTTAGGATGGAAAGCAGCAACCCAATGATAGCCAAACCCCCATCTTTATCCAATACATGAAACAACACAGTGAGAGATCCACTTGGCTCTTAATTTCAGTGGAATACCTCTTACTCAACATGGTCAAGCCTAAAAGTATCTTAATTACTATGTTTAATTTTGTAAATAATTTAACAATTGTGTGTAATCTCTCTGTGTGCATGTATATGCAAATACACAAATGTATAATATATATATGTAAATGGTGCTAGAGATAGAACTTGCTTATCTTCCAAAGGACCTCAGTTCAATTCTTAATACCTATGTTAGGCTTTTCACAACTATTTGTAACTCTAGCTCCGAAGAATCTGATCCTCTTGAAGCAGATGCTGAGACTCACAGCCAAACTTTGGAGTGGCCCAGAGAGTCTTATGGAAGAGTTGGGAGATAGAAGGACCTGGAGGGGACAGGAGCTCCACAAGAAGACCAATGGAGCCAACAAATCCAGCTGGGGGTGGGGGTTGCAGACACTGATGCGCCAACCAAGGACCATGCATGGTGAGGACCTAGACCCTCTGCTCAGCGGTAGTAGACAGGCAGCACAGTCTCCTTGTGGGTCCCACAATATGAAGAGTAGAAACTACTTCTGACATGGACTCTGGTGCCCACTCATTGATCGTTTCCCCTTAGCAAGGAGGCCTTGCCAGGCCACAGAGGGAGAGGATACAGGTATTTCAGATGAGATTTGATAGGCTAAGGACTAGGAGAGTGGGTATGAGGGGGGAGGGGGACTAGGAGAGGATGAGGGAGGGGGCTACAATCTGAATGTAAAGTGAACAAATTTTTTAAAAAAAGAATATGAATCCCTCTTCTGGTCTCCAAGGGTATGTGTATATACACATTATAAATACCTCTCTCTCTCTCTCTCTCTCTCTCTCTCTCTCTCTCTCTCTCTCTCTCTCACACACACACACACACACACACACACACACACACACACACATACACACTCATAACTAATGATAAAATAACAACACATTTAAAGAGCATATATTGTATACTTGCAATTTATATACATAATCACATGTTGCATGAACAGATTTAGAAATATAGGCATTGGCTGATTGTCATGTATGCAGAATATCAAAAGATTTAAAATGTTTGGCCAAGACCAGGTCATACATATTTATGGACTATATTATATGTAGTACACTCAGCATATACAATTGTGTATCTATCTACCATCCTTTAGTGCTAAAACAAAGATAGAGATATAGAGAGATTTTACCCAGTGTTTTTAAGTAATGATGAGCATCAGCCTCTCAAAAAGAGGAGTCTTCACCTAACAAACAGCCATGGGACAGAGCAGTCATCTTCCCCTAACAGCCACAGGACAGAGCAGTCATCTTCCCCTAACAGCCACAGGACAGAGCAGTCTTCACCTAACTACCATGGGATAGAGCAGTCTTCACCCAACAGCCATGGGATAGAACAATCTTCACCTGACAACCATGGGACAGAGCAGTTTTCACTTAACAAACAGCCACAGGCAGAGCAGTCATCTTCCCCTAACAGCCACAGGCAGAGCAGTCATCTTCCCCTAACAGCCACAGGCAGAGCAGTCCTCTTCCCCTAACAGCCACAGGCAGAGCAGTCTTCTGACAGCCGCAGGTCAGCAGCTCTATCCCCCATCACTGGCCACTCTCTCTATAACACCTGGCCGGTTTAATACTACGACCTTCAGCAATTTCAATCAAAGTTAACCTAACCATCCAGCTAGTCTGTATCTGCTAATCACCCTAGAGACTAAAGATTTAACTATGAAGATGACTAGAAACATTTGCATAAGATTAACAGCCTGACTTTCTCAGAAAACAGGGAATAGGGCTACCTCAAGACCCAGCTATTCCACTCCTTGGAATATACCCAGAAGATGCTCCAGCACACATCAAGGACATATGCTCAACCATGTTCATAGCATCCTTATTCGTAATAGCCAGAACCTGGAAACAACCTAAATGTCCCTCAGTCGAAGAATGGATAAAGAAACTGTGGTACATTTACACTATGGAATACTACTGAGCTATTGTGCAGGCAAATGGATGGAACTAGAAATCATCATACTGAGTAAGTTAATCCAGACTCAGAAAGACTCACATGGTGTATATACTCACTTATAATCAAACACTAGCCCAAAAGGGATGTCCCATGAAAGTCTCCACTTACCGGGAGATTGGGATAGATGCAGGGACCTCCTATTGGGGCTCTAAGTGAGAGAAGTATGGGAGAATGGGGAAATAGAAGGATCCAGAGGGTCCTAGAAACCTACAAGAAAAACATCATGGTGGGTGGATCTGGACCCAGGGGGTCTGCTCAAACTACTGCACCAGCCAAGGACAATACATGCAGTAAACATTGAACCCCTACTCAGATCTAACCAATGGACAGGACATTATTCACAGTTGTGTGGAGAGCAGGGACTGACTCTGAACTCTGGTGCCCCATATTTGACCACTTCCCCTTGGTGGGGAAGCCTAATGGCACTCAGAGAAAAAATAGGCAGGCTACCAAGATGAGACTTGATAGGCTGTGACCATATGGTGGGGGAGGAAGTCTCCTTCTGTCACAGACCTAGGGGAGGAGAATAGGGTGAAAGAGGGAGGGAGGGAAGAACAGGAGGATCCAAGTAAAGGGATAACAATTGAGATGTAATCTGAATAAATTAATAAAAAACGATTAACAGCCTGAGAAAAATCAAAATTCAATTGTACATGTACAAAAGACTATATTCTTGGGTAGACTGCATTGCACGGGAAATCATCTTGTTCCTCGGCTACTTTGTTTTCCTTCGTGGAAAAGTATCCTGTGTTTCTGAAGAGGTAGTAAAATAAACGTCTGTTTTTCTACTGAGAGATGGGTGAATTTCAATGTATTGTTAATCTGTAGGTGCTGCCATGGGAAACACTAAAATTTAGCATTTGGTTTCAGTATTTCCTTAGTGCTTACCTACCAAATCCAGAATCCACTCTGGTCAATCATTTCCAATCTCTTGACATTCAACCTACTTAAGTTTCAATCAACCAGTCAGCAAGCATTTATTGCCCTACCAAACTGGAGAAATATGCATGGCAATTACAGTAAACTCCTTTTAAAGTTATATATTCTATGAAAAGGGCATTAAAAAGAATCATTACATACATGTAATAAAGAAAAAACAAAGATTATTAAAAATTTGTTACTGGAAGCGGACATGGTGGGCCATGCTTTTAATCCCAGCACTCAGGGGACAGGGCAAGAGGGTCACCAGAAGTTCAAGGGCAGCCTGGTCTACCAAGTGATTTCCAGGTAAATGTAGCTCAGAAGACCATTTTATAATTGTTGTTTGACTCTGAGTTTGGAATGAGTGTGTTTCTATATGGAACTCTAAGCTAAATGCCTAGTGTAGGTTCTTGTATTTGTCAGCTGGAATTTTAATCCATTGAATTTATGAGTTCATCTTTTTTGCCGTTATGAAGCAGAGATATGTCAAAACCTACATTTTAAATAAATGCAATATTTACTCTTGACGTATAAATCTTAATTTCTTGGAAAAAGCAAGTCCTGTTTTCCTCCTCTATGAAATGAGATACTACGCCACATGGTTACTTGCCGGAATGGGATGATTGGCAGAAACTTGACCTCATTATACAGCAGCCAAACCCAGAGAATGGCTGAAACAACTCACAGTCCCAGCCAGCTGAGAGGCACCTATGGTACATCACCTATGGCTGAAACAACTCACAGTCCCAGCCAGCTGAGAGGCACCTATGGTACATCACCTATGGCTGAAACAACTCACAGTCCCAGCCAACGGAGAGGCACCTATGGTACATCGCCTATGGCTGAAACAACTCACAGTCCCAACCAGCTGAGAGGCACCTATGGTACATCACCTATGGCTGAAACAACTCACAGTCCCAGCCAACGGAGAGGCACCTATGGTACATCACCTATGGCTGAAACAACTCACAGTCCCAGCCAACGGAGAGGCACCTATGGTACATCGCCTATGTGCTTAACACAGGAGGAATTTACCCACTGAAAAGCATTCTGGAAGTAGTGACACATAAGTATATCAATAATTCCTAAAAGGAAAGGAAAGCACACACCACAGGAAAACCTGCTACTTTGTATGCCTAGCAAAAGGAAGGTGGGGCGGGGGGCGGGGGAAGTTTCATAATAATGAAAAACATTAGAATTATTTGAAATATAAACTAAATCATATTAACTGCCTAATTAATGATAAAAGAAACCAAGATTTCAGCCTAAAGGAGGAAACATAAATTCAGTACATACATGGCAAGAGTCTAGGATTCCAGTTTCACGCCAGTTACTCAAGGTCAAGAGCCAGAGCAGATCAGAACTGTCGCGATGATGAAGAACGAACCAGCGCACACCTCAGTGACTGCCTGGGCTGTTGCAGCCATTTGTCCTCCAGCCCACACCTCAGTGACTGCCTGGGCTGTTGCAGCCATTTGTCCTCCAGCCCACACCTCAGTGACTGCCTGGGCTGTTGCAGCCATTTGTCCTCCAGCCCACACCTCAGTGACTGCCTGGGCTGTTGCAGCCATTTGTCCTCCTCTAGTGCACCCACTGCAGATGCCTCAGAGCCATGACCTTCACCCTTCACTCTCAGCGTTTCCTTAACACTCTCACCCACTCTTTTCATTTTACCTACACAAACACCTAATTAAGTACAACTCACTCAGCTTCATTTCATATTTTGGAAAATGACATTATTTTAAAAACTTAAGAAATTCCTTGTGCTGGTGGTGGTGGCTCACACCTTTAATCCCAGCACTCGGGAGACAGAGGCAGGCAGATGACTGTGAGCTCAAGGCCAGCCTGGTCTACAAAGTGAGTCCAAGACAGTCAAGGCTACACAGAGAGACCTTGTCTCAAAAAGAAAGAAAGAAAGAAAGAAAGAAAGAAAGAAAGAAAGGAAAAAAGAAAGAAGGAAGAAAAAAGAAAAGAAAAGGAATTCCTCATGCTAAGTATCATAAATTTAAATTCAACCACTCAAAATGAACACTGATGTAATTCAAAATGTTAGATGTGGCTTTTGCCCTTCAGTTAAAATAGGGTACTACTAGAGGCAAAGCAGATTCCAGCCTTCACTCACCCTAGGCCCCACAACCTGACAGCACACAGTCTTCCCGATGCTGAATGGTCATGAATGGCCTCATCTCTCTGAGTTGGACCCTTCCACCTGGACAGCCCAGGGAAAGCATGAATCTATTTTTTTTAATGACCTAACAATTTAAGAAACTGAATTAGAATTGTAAAGCCATAGAATGAAAATAAGAAGTCCTTTTATAAAACAAAGCCATCTTTTTCCTTGTTCCTGGGTGGAGCTCACAACCTCTTATGCACATCAAGATAACCTGGGTTGTGGTGAAAAGCTACGGTTCTCAGACAGCTGCTATGCTAACTAACAGGCCTGCAGCCGACCTCCTTTAGTGACTGCCATATACCTAGTATTGCTCTACCTACACCTCGCCTCTCTCTCCTCCTGCCTCATTTCGACCTTGGTCCATCCTGGATGCTCATCTCTGAATGCTCACCCACCACTGCAGGCAAAAGGATGAAATCGCTTGAGGCTGTCCTTCCTCCTACAGAAGGATGGTTTTTGTCTCCTTGGTTGCCTGTTATCATTCCTCTCATCTCTCATTTGCTGAGTGAGCTGGGGCCATGACTTCTCTTACAGTTTTTCTGTCATCTATCTGGAACAGAATATGAATGCTTCACTTCTGTTACAAATTCCTCGGTGCCCAGATTAAATACCAAACTGTCCCAGGTACCTGCTGACTGCAGAGTATTTAAAGGAATGAAAGTTTTACTTTCATAAACGTTTGATCTTCCGGCCCGTCATACTTCTCCTCACACTGTCAGCATTGCTCTGGCCTTGGTGAATGAGTGATGTCTTTTCTGCGTTATCTGCAGAGTTACATGATCTCTCAGTTCTCTCAGCTCGTCCCCATAGTTAACAAGCTGTGATAGTTTCCTTACATGCCAAAGGCAACCCAGTGTCTGCTCTACTCTGTCTGGAAAAGAAAACTCATGTCACTTTCTATTAAAATGCACCTGGCTGTGATGCAATGGTCTATCACAACGACACACTCTATCAACGTTTTAGAAGATAATAACACCCAGTATATTGAAACTACTACTTGTGTGACTTTACACTTCTCCCACATGGAAGCAGGAAAGACTGTGGTTACACTTGTTCAGAAACACATTTCTTTTAATTCAGGGCCTATGGAAAAACAAACATGTGGGTCAAACTCAGCCAGAGCTGAGCACCAAAAGTCAGTTTTAGCATTTAAGAGACCAACATTCTAGACCAGCAACTCTGATATTGCACAGAACATAGATTAAACCCAGGAAAGCAGGAAACCAGCAGTACTTTAGGGTCTTACCAGGAATGGACTCCAGCAGACGCAGGAGACACACATTATGGCTAGCAGCTGAATGACCATCTCCAGGTGGTGAGACCGGCCTTGTCGGTGCTGCTGGCTTTTAAGCTTCACTCGTAGGAGGGTAACTCCGGTGACGGCATTGCACGAGAATGAAACACCGAGAGCTAAGAGGCCCAGGAAAGAAAAGAGCAAGAGATAAAATCTGTCTTCCCAGTCTTCGATGTGTTCTGTGTTGTAGAAACACCAGGTTCGGGACGCTTGAATTTGATAGTCTCTGTGTCCCAGGATGGGCAGCAACGCCACGAAGACAGCAAACACGCACACACCGCTCAATATCATCTTCACGTGTTTAGATGTGATTTTCGTAGAATGGAATATAGGATTGGTGACTCCGATACAGCGCTCAATGGCCATCACGCTGCCTAGGAAAAGTGGGCACAAGCCAGAAAACACCATGGAGATTCCAAAAACACTGCATAGGATGTTTGATTGATCAAAGCGGATCCAGTCTTTATCGGAAGCATACACAAAGACAGCTATGCCACCGTTGATGAGATGGCCAAAGAAGTCTGTGATCACCAGGCCACTAGCCAAGAGCAGAAAGGAAGCCTTTGACTTCTGTCTAAACCTCTGATACGCCTTCATGAGAATGGCAATAGCCAGGCTGTTAGATAAGATCCCCACCGTCATGAAAATTATTGAAAAAAATACTGAAAGCCGGTTCTCTGTGTGGCAGGTTGTGTTCGCGATGAGTGCGGCTGCAGGAGACACTGGCTGTTTAGAACTGTTCGTGGACATCGTTGTAGAGATGGAAGCTGTCTCCTCAAGTCATCTCCCCGTCACAGCTGTGCAGTCTCGACGTGCAGACATCTGTAGCAAAGAGGACAGGGATAATAAGGATCAAATTTCCAGTCGTCAGCACCCTGGGATGGGAAGGACTTGCCCAGCCTGTCATAAGTGAGGCTGCAGCACTCTGGAACCAGCAGGCATCTGGCTTTCTTCTTCTCTTTCAAGGTAAAAATGCCTGCCTGCCTGCCGCCCAGGTTGACAGCTGGTAGTTCACTTCCTGCAAGGAATCTCTGTCTGAGGCAGCGCCGCTGGCCTCAAAAATCATTTCAGGTCTTACTAAAGCACTAACAAGATTAGATTTCAATCCAATGACGTTTAGAAAGCACGGCGATCTACTAATCCTTTAAGAACGTGTTCTTTTTCACTGTGGGGCATTGACCCACAGGTAGATGACCCCTAGGTGAGCCACCTGCTTGTCATAAAACCAAAGGATTGGTAGGGCAGCACACAGAATATCTCTCTCTCCCTCCCCCCTTCTCTCTCTCTCTCTCTCTCTCTCTCTCTCTCTCTCTCTCTCTCTCTCTCTCTCTTTTTCACACACACACACACACACACACACACACACACACACACACACACACACACGACTTATGGAAGAGAGTGCTGAGTTCTGATCTAGCCTCCTTTTACCGGGGCAGAAATCCCCGCAGGAGATGAGGAAGAGGAAAGCAACAGAAGCAGCGCCTCCTCAATGTTTTGTCCTGAAACATGCTGTCAAGTTAACTGCTGCCTCCAGTGAGAAGTACTGTACTGTTTTTCCCCTAGTGTGTTAAGTCCTAACTCACCCGCGCTAGTTATGGGACCACAGACACCCACCTCTAACTAATTAGATTGTTTTCCCAAAGCAATTTTCCCGGAGGGGAGGCTAGGGATCCAACAGTGCAGTGGCTTTAGGTGCCTGGAGGAAAGGATGGCTGGCCCCTCTGTGTCTTACTCACAGTTTGACTTTCGCCAGTTTGCAAACCCCAGATCCCATGGGACCTCAGCTTGCAACATCCCTCTAAACTTAACCAACTTGCTGAAACTTTTTTGCAATTCCTCAAACTCCAGAGTTCTTTTCCCTCCCACCCTGGGGGGCGCCAAAGGTCTTCAGCAGCCCAGGCAAGGACCATAACCTGCCGCCGCCGGCAGAGAATCTCAAGGAAAGAAGTGGGTAGCCCTCTTTACTCGCTTGTCTCCTGGGGGAATCTTTGCCACTGGGACCCATCCACAAAGTCCAGCCCAACCACCCTTCTCTCCCCACAGTACACCACGAACTGGGTCCCAAAGTCACTGCCAAGCGCAGCCTAAGGTACTCTCCCGCTGGGCCTCTGCAGCTGTCGCCGCAGGAGCTTATCGACCCTGGGTCCGGCTAGAGAATCCAGGGGCCGTGGGAATCCGGCCGTGGGAATTCAGCCATCAGTTGCTGGTTACCTCCGCATCCTGGGCCACCGAGTGGCTGTGTCCGGAGTAGAAGAGCGCTGCAGTCCCTGTGCCATGGCGCACCCAGCCCCGCGCAGCCGCAACCTCAGGTTCCACCTCTCGCACCTCCCTAGGTCCCTTCTGCGCGCTGGATCACCGCAAGACCTACTCTGCCCGGGACTCCAAGGCACCTAGAGATGCTCGCAGCCTCAGCGGGGTGGAGGGCTGGGTGACCTCCGCCCCTTTCTCGTCTCTCTCCTCTCCGCCCCCTTTTTTACTCTGGTGTTTTGGCCACCCAGCAGCAGCAGACGCTGCTTCGGAAAGTTTTTACTTTAAACTCTTTTCCAAATGAAAGAGGCCATTTCCGAAGCTGCAAGACAGGAGTGAAGAGGGCCAAGGCATGTCTAGTCCCTGATATGCGGGGTTGTCGGAGGCAGCTTAAAGGAATGAACTCATTTCAAGTGCAACCAAAAAGGGGCAAGGAAATGGGGAGAAAGGGCCGCCTGTTTGAAAGAGAATTTCGAGGCAGAACTCCCTGGGGAGTGAATTTAAAAAAAAAAGTGCTGGGCAGCTGTAAGAACAGCATTAGGCTCCGCCTTCACAGGCGAGCAGGTCCATCTAGTTAAAGAAAATGAAGGGAAAGTGCAAGCCGCATTCCTGAGCACCTGCTGGCCTGGGGTTGGAGACCTTTTGGGAGCACAGAAGTCCTTGAGAGACTTTCTGATGACATCCCACAACAAAGGATATTGTAAAACTCAATTTGTGTTCAAGTAGAGACACACTGTTTTCCACTAAGAATTATTTAAGCCATGTTATACCAGAAATGTATAGTGTTGGATGAACTTGTATAACGTGAGCCTTTTGCACCGTAACTGCCTTCAGCTATTAACACAGCACCCTGCACCTGTTAGCATGTCATTTCCGCGATGCTTGTGTGACTCTGTCACTGCTCTTAACTTCCCTTCTGAACTTAGTAAAACGCTGCCACTAGCCATGTGAAGCCGTGCTACACTGTCATAAATCCGTTTCTCCATTCCAGAACCAGAAGGTGCTTCTAAATTCCTGAAAATTGAAAGGGATCATAAAATGCAAAAGCGAGATAAAATAAATTAGCCATTAACTGTAGAAAAGACCAATTGCACACTTTCGCCCTGTGGTGGAGACAGAGAATTTTTTAATTGATATTATCATAGCATGTTTATACTGTTACTTGGGTATGGTCAGAGAACTGAAAGCTTTGATTAGCAGAAAAATACTGTGCCTGGATGGCCAGTTTCCAAAGAACAACCATGTCATAAGCCACACTGGAAATGTGACACGAGTGCCACTCTCTCCTTTAATGATTAACAGCACTTAGTCACAGTGCAGTGTGTTGACGGTCTCCCTTGGGTTTCTCTCACTGAAATGACCCTCTCTAGAGGTCTTCTCCGTCACCCCTCTGTCCTGACTGGAACAGCATCTGGACTTTCAGTAAACCTTTGAATTAATAAATTCTAGAGTCGGCATTTCAGCTTTGGCTCTCTGCCATGTGAAGACAGGGGCATCTCACACCAGTTGCCGTGGCACTGGGTAAACACGCGCATCCACTCACGTCAAATTGTAGCACTTAATAAAATCAAAGCAATAGCGATTCCTTTTTTCAAAGTACTTCATAAATTGCATCATTTTTTCCATTCTATTCTGCATCTGTTAGTGGAATTCCTCCTTTACAACCCCACTCCTTAAACAAGACACACAGCGAACAAACTAGACACGTTAGCATTAGCAGGGCAAGCTGCTATCAAAGAATTAACAATTAACAACTTTCAATGATGCTCCCAGGCCTTTGTGCCACCCAAATCTGACACCATCCCCCATTCATATTGCCAAAAAAGAAAGCTCTCCAAGACTGGCTAATGCACAGAAGGAAAGCTGTCAGACCAAAATGTAAGAGGAGAGTCCGAGAGGCCGATAAAGCCTTCTAAAATGTAGTTTAGTTTTATGGTTGCACCTGAGAGGTTAACACACATCCGTTCAACAGATTCAGTGAGAATTAGCCCTCTGCAGATGCTATTTCTAGCAGACAGCTATAACTCCTGTGTGAGCAAGCATGGAGCCCTGTCCTGTGCGTGCTCTGCTGGGAGATGAACATGATTCTGGCTATGTATGTGATGACGTTGGGGATGACCAGTGTCCTCTTGATCCTTTGTCACCACTCAAGGGAACAAGAAACTCATGCACTGTATGCATGCTCAGCAGTTACCATTCAGGATTAGACATGGAGCAACGCAGGCTGAGAATGTGCACACTCCATGACATGGAAACAGAAACAAAACTATAAAAATCAAGAAGGAATGTTGAAAATTGAGGGTTTTTTTTTTTTCATTTTAATTAAACTGCCTACAAAATTTTATTGAAATTTGTCATTGAGATGAATAGAAGGAACATGCTTCCATTTGGTTATTATGAAAATTACAAGTTATTTTTTCATTTCTGTTATGTAAAGACCTGATACATAAAAGGCAATGTATGTAATGCACTTGTGAGCAGTGAATTATAAAACATAATAAAATTAACTCATAGATTTACTACCTAGTAAATGATATGTTAGCTTCCTAGAGCTGTGTGACCAAGTACCACACACTGGGCAATAAAAACAGCAGAAATTCATGGCTCTGGAGTGAGTGGCTAGGATCCGAGTTCCAGGTTAGAGAAGGAAGAACGGGTAAACGGTTAGGGGGCGTTTTCAATAGACTCCTCTGAAGGAAGCAGAAGTTGGAAGTGGAAGGCATACTCTAAACACATGTTGGCGTTTAGGGCTTTAAAAAAAAATAAAATATTGTCTTGACAAGCAAAAAAAAAAAAAAAAAAACACTCAGGTGAACTATGTCCTGATTAAGAAATTGGATTCTAATGAAGAAATTCCAGTAATAGATGCAAAGTAGATTGTAAAAATAATGTGATTTATGTAGTACTGTGAAAAAGAAATCACTGTTGTTCTGACCCTATTAAACGAGCAGTAAGAGTTGACATCGAGTCAGTGAGCACCTCTTTTCTCGCCACACCCAGATCTCTGGTCCAGAGCAGTCTGCCTATTGGGCTGTCTGCCCCACCGTCCCCTCTGTTTGAGGATGAAAACAACCCAGGACACCTTCCAGCGTGAATTGAAGGAGCCTGTCCCAGGACAGGTGATCCAAAATATCTTTCTTTTAAAAAATATTTATTTTATTTATTTTTTTTTATTAATTTATTCTTGTTACATCTCAATGTTTATCCCATCCCTTGTATCCTTCCATTCCTCCCCCCCCCATTTTCCCATTATTCCCCTCCCCTATGACTGTTCTTGAGGGGGATTACGTCCCCCTATATATTCTCATAGGGTATCAAGTCTCTTCTTGGCTACTTGCTGTCCTTCCTCTGAGTGCCACCAGGTCTCCCCCTCCAGGGGACATGGTCAAACACTAAAAAATATTTATTTTTAAAATTACACTTATTTAGGTGCTTTGTGTGCGTATGGGACAGGGTGTGGTGCATGGGTATAAGCACATCACAGGGTGCACGCAAAGGTCAAAGGACAATTTGGGGGAGTAGGTTCTTTCCTTCCATCATCTGCATCTCATGGATCAAATTCAGACCATTAGAGCTGGTGGTGAGTGCCTGCAGTATTCTTTTTATCTCCTAGCCTTTTTACACAATAAATAGTTAACAACAACAACAACAACAAAGAACAGCATGGACGGTCTGAGATATTGTGAAAGAATGCAGGTCGGATATTGCAAAACCTTCTGTACTCAAACCAAAACAATGCAGATGTCTGCTCTTCTTCTGGCTTAGTTCTCAGCAGAAGCCTTGGATGTAAAGGACAGCACTTTGTATTTTCACTGAAGCCAGGGCTAGCTGAAGCCTCGGGAAGCACACCAGCCTGTGGTCAGACAAATTTGCTTTGCTCATTATGTTCCGGCTGTTCAAGAAGCTAACTTACTCAACTTCTTTCTGGTTGGGGTCATACATCTGTGTTTAAGCCACTTCATTAACTCACTCATTTATTCATTTGCTCCTGAGGACTTACCATAGTATATAAAGCTGCCAGTCATGTAACGACTGCAGACTGGCAGCCTGTAACAACATAGACATCAATTTTTCTTGTACTGTATTTTCGTGATCCCTGAAGACTGACTAGCAGTCAGTTATTGTCTGAGTGACTGGGGCAAGATTGTGAAAGATGGAGACAATCCTGTATGAAGTCCTACATATTTCAGAAGCTAAGGGTGTGGACTGAAGCAAAACTTCAAAGGGTGAGGAGTAGAGGTGAAACTGAGGGAGAAGTAACTGCATAGACTGGGAAGGGTCTGGAAGCTAGGTTAAGTAGGTCAGAGTTGACAAGAGTGCTTTCTACATAGTATTTCCCAAAGGGACAAGAGTTCAGATGAGCCCATAGATCATTATCCACTTTCTGGAAGATTGACAACGTCGATTAATTATTTGCAATAAAGAATTCTGTTAAACATTTGTTTAATAGCTTTCCCAAACATGGTTAATATTCAAAAATATTATCCTCTCATGGACTAAGAGTCCAAGAAGTTGTTTGAAGGGATGGGAATGTGTTTCAGTTGTAAATGAGGGACCAATAAAATCCTGTAGTGATATAGGAAGACATATCAACACCTACCATGGACAGAGCTCTAGACACTTTGCACTACTTAATCCGCGGGACAAGGCTGTGGTGTGGACAGCCATATAGTGCCTTTTCATCCTTGCAAAGAAGAAAACAAGGATTAAGGAACCTGGTAATTTCCTTAGGTTTCATCAGTGTGCGTGGAAAACCGCGTATGAATTTGGTCAATGTATTTCGTGGTTGGCATACTATCAGTCAATTTGTCTGCTTGGGAAGGTCAGGCAAGAGTCAAATGAGACTAGAAACAATGAGGAAGGGGTTGCTACTGTAATTCTGGCAAGAGTTATTGCAGATGTAACCACAGCCAGGCCATGCTGGAATACAACTTCCATTCCGATATGACTGAGGTTCGTTACCCATAGATAACCCTGTGAAGGTATAACACAGACGATTCCACACACATGTGAAAAATCAGGTGATGCAAGTCCAGAGGTAGGACTATGGTGGAGTCACCCGGCAGCTGGGGTGACGCAGGATCACCAGGCAGGCAAACAGCAGGGAACAGCTCCCCCAACAGCTCTCAGAGAACCTAATCTTGCTGATTAGGTTTCTAATCACTCTGGGATTCTAGCCTGCCACCATATGAGACACTAAAGTTTTGGTTTTCCCTAAACTCACCATGGAGCTGAGAATAACCTTGAGCTTTGATCCTCCTGTTCCATGTCTCAAGTGCCAGGGATTCAGGTGTGGACTCATGCACAGTGCCAACATGAAATCCAGAGCTTTGTATGTGTTGGGTACCACACCACTAAACTACATCCCCAGCTCCAGCTTATGTTGTGTGTACTTTTGGTGTAAGTTTGTGGCACTTGGTTACACAGCTCTATAAAGCAAATAGAATCCTTTATTGGGTGTCTGGTAAATTGTATATTCTTGGCAATCAATCATCCCACACAATCTCCTTGAGCATGGAGACCAATGGTTGCTCTGTTTAAAGTCAGCACTGTAAAGCCCCCATCCTGACGCCTTTACCATCTTCCCTTTAAGTTTGTGTACAGTGAGTAAGCACCAACAGAACAACAGAACGTGGGCCAGGAGCCAGGAATCCCATCTCACTACAGCCCTGTTTGCCCAGAAGTGTCTCCTGGAACAGCTTCTCACCCAGCGCCTTCCTATCCCAAGCCCCTACACATCCTCCTTCCCCACACATACCCAGTAACAGCTGCTACTCTTCCCTGGGGAGGAGCTGGTCTCAAGCTGGATATCTAAGCATGGCCACAGATGCCTTGTGGCAATTCCATGCCAAGGGAAGAGAGAAAGAGCCTCTAGACCACTCTCACCTAAGTACTGTCCCAGAGGTCTGACCATTTTCAGAAGTCACCGATAAAGCATGAGTTAGAGTGTTGGAGACTATAAATTAAGAGATACCTGGTTCCGTGACCACACCACAACCCCGCCCAGGCACAGCACAGGCATCCCTCAGTGCTGTGCTGAGAGGACAATCTTAGCAGGTCAACAGGGCTCAACAAGGACAGACGCACCACAAACCAGGAAGCAGGAGCCTTAGCAGCCTGTGAGGATCAGTGCTGGCTTCATAAAGTACCCCTATGTTCTGAGTGCTAGCTGTGGCCTTTGTGCCTATGGGGCCCCTTGCTCTCCCTCCCAAACATCGTGATCCTGTCTTGAGTCTTTCTCCTCCAACCAGTCAGAGTCACAATTGAAAGGGGAGCCACAGAATAAAAGTTGCAAAGTTCTGATGTTTTCAAATCAAGTAAAACGTTGTATTTGCGTATTTTAAATTGGCATTGCACAATAAAGACAGGCAGTAAACTCATGACAGTAACATGACACTCAATTTCCTTTGCTTTGAGTATGCCTGCAGAGGCCTGGCTTCCTCCCACTAGGCTTCTTCTGTATGGCCCCACCACTTCCCACTAGCTTCACAGGCCAGGTACCACACCTTTCACACAAGCACCTTTGTGGGGCTTCCGAGGTTGAAGGTATGGTATAGAGTGAACAAACGAAGACCAAAAAAGTTACTCTTGATTCATTCAAAGAATAAGTTTGGAAAAATATTGAGAGAAGAGATATTTTCTGCCTGAATGTTCCAGCTGATTCTCAAATCTTCCAAATGCCTCATATACAACTATAGCCAAGTATCGTTCCTTCTTGACACTTTACTGTAGCCAGAACGACACAGGTTCCTGTTGGAAACTTTCAGAATGAAACCCAAAAGTATAGCATTTTTGGTGAATTTTTTAAATGTTCACAACCACTTGTATCTCCAGCTCTATGCAATTAAAAACTCTCTTCTGGCCTCTTTGGGCATTTGCACTCACTTGTACATAGCCTGGTGCTCACACAACACACATATACACTTAATTCAAAATAAATCTTTTTCTTAAATGTGTAAAAAGAATTCTACTTTCTGAGTATGATTTCTTTGATAACAAAAGAACATCATTTTATGAAAACGTTAGCCATACCAATTTATTGCCAAGGAGAGGGAACAAAATGATGTCCAATGTTATGCCTGAGAAATAAGACCATTTTGTACACATGGAAACTTGTTCTTTTCTACAGTTAAATCTTCTCTATCCCTGGATAATCAGCATATCTTCCATAATTCCTCTCCCATATCTACTCACTTGCATCATCTCTGCCACAGTTAATGGTTTAATTAGATACAGATTCTGAACATCTCTGTCATTTTTGACATTACCAGCAGGTCAGTGTGCCGTCATCAACCGCATGCTTGATTGTATTACATAAGTCACCTGACCCTTTTGAGTTTCAGATGTTTTATCTGCATCCAAGAGTGTAACATGGAAACTGTTAAAAGGGGAAGAGATAGACAAGCTACAATCATCCCTAAGACTATCAACCAAAGCTCTCTAGAGAAATAGAGCCAGCAATGTGGTGTGTGTGTGTGTGTATGTGAGTATGTGTGCATGTCTGTGTGTGTGAGTGTCTGTGTGTCTGTATTTATCTGTGGCTGGGTGGCTGTGTGTGTGTCTCTCTCTGTCTCTCTGTCTGTCTGTCTGTCTGTGTGTGTGTGTGTCGGTGTGTATCAGTGTGTGTCGGTGTGTCTGTATTTGTCTGTGTCTGTGTGTCTGTGTGTGTGTGTGTGTGTGTGTGTGTGTGTGTGTGAAACAAGAATAAACAATATAAGGAAATGGCTCACTCACCTAATGAAGATGAAAGCCTAACAGACTGGAGTCCCAAAAGCACCAACAGTATCTTCCCATCCAACTGCTACCAGACAGAGACGCAGATGATATTCCAGCTGCAGCCTGAGGACCCCCAGCTGCCAGGGGAGGCTGATCCTGTTTACATTTCCCCACTGGTTCGGAAGAGGCTGACATTGTTGAGAGCAGCTTGGTTTACCTAAATGTCACTAACTAAAAGATTAACCTCATACAAACATCCAATTAACTTTGGTATATTCTCCCTACGGTACAGATACTTTGGAGCTGAGTTCCCAGGGCCAACTGATTCTACCTGTTTTGTCATCACTCTGCTGATAACTAAGTTGGTCTTCTATTGTTATAACAAAATATCAGAAACAGCCAACTTGGGGGAAGTTTTGTTTTTCCTCCAGTTCATGATAAATTGGCCATGCTGTTTGGGGCTGTGGTGAGGTCCTGCATCATGGTAGGGGGACAGTATTCCCCTTATGATGATGAGGAAGCAATGAGAAGGAAAAGGGAGAAACTAGAATTTCAATAGCTCCCAGGAAGGCGTATTACAATCACCCTTTATCTGGACCCCATCTGCAAAGGGTGCCACCACCTCCCAGTAGGGTCATGGCCTCTTGCCTAAGACTTCTACACTTGGGCTGTCAGGGACTTTTGATGTCTAAATCCCAACTGTGGCCGTGCAGGGCTTCTTGCCTCTGTCTTCTAACCTTGGAGCAACTCCACTTATTTAAACCAGCTGTATCACCCCATGCTCATTTCCCAGCTCCTCTTCCCTCCTACTTCAAGTCATGCTACACAGTGCTGAGTGATTAATTAATCCACATCAATTAATCAACACAATGTGTTTCTAAAACTCAAATTTGGGGTTACCACCTTCAATAATTTCTAATTAATCATCAGTAGTATTCTCTCTCTGTAGTTGACAAGACCTCCTCCACTGTAGGGCTCAGCTCTTTTCCCTTTATCTTTACCTACATGCATGCCTGACTACCTTCCAAATACACCCTAGACTTTCTCACATTCATGCCTATGCACACATCACTCCTCCTCCTCCTCCTGAAATACCCTAAGGTTAACTCCCTACATGTAAATCTTGTCTATACTGCAAGGCCTATCCAGCGACCCTCTTCTCTCTCCAACCTTACCCAGATATCCCTCTTACCTATTTCCAAGCTGAAATCTGGACCATGAAATAATTACAGAAATAATTTTCTTTCTTCCGATGTTAAAACTGTGTGTTTCAAGATGGATATGTATGTTGTATCTTATTACTCCTGGTCACTGTTAATTTCTTAAGAGCACAGACACTGACTGAATGATTTAATGGGTAAAGACAGATACTTTGTAAGTGCAGTGAAATTCTTGAACGATTAGATCTGATAGGATGCCACTGGAGATATAGAGTTATAGAGAGACATATAACACATATTTCTCTGACAGAACCTAAGACATTCTTCCAATCCTGTGCCTTAGCCTACCGTAGGCAACTTCTCCTTTACACCCTGTAAGTGGCTAAGAATCCGAGCAGCATGGCACTCCATACACATCACCAGAAGAAGACAAAAGAGGAGCCTGTTTGTCCACAGCAGACAACTTGGATAACAGAAGACGCAGTTGAGTAGACCTGCAGAAACTAGGGCTCACACAGGCACCCCTTGTAGACAGTGCTTTCTAGACCTCTTCTGTTGACTCTGCAGGACCCTGAAATGCCTTCACTTCCTATCAGATCAGACTCACAAGCTGTAAAAAGTAAAGTTAACGGGAGCCAGGCAAGGCAAAAAACACATCCCCCCCCCCACCTCAGCTAATTCTAACACTAGTCTATTCATGGAGTCAACAAATATTTGTTTATTTAGCTTGAAATTTTTCTAGCTACAGTTTCTGGAGTTTGCATAGGTTGTTTTTGCCAAATTTTAAATGAGTAAGATACCATTGATAGAACGGGCATGATAAACATAATCCAAATACAACACAAGAAGAAAGTGAAGTTGAACTCACAATTACACCACATCTGCAGGTGATTTTAGAATTTGATCGCATCCAGGGTGTGGAATGGAAAACACATTGGGTAAACCCTGCTCTAGTTGAAAGGCCCAAGGTACTTGGAATACAAAATAACTGCTGGGCCAGCGCTGTGCTGGCTCCAGCGGCTGTGTGCCTGTGGCTTTCCCTTTCCAGGACAGCTACTCCAGAAGAGCGTGCTACACCAACCAAAACCCAGGCACTGTTTTTGATATCCTGGTATCACAAAAAGAATCAGCATAATTTCAAATCCATCAAATCTTCATGTAGATGATAACAAATGGGTGTCCCATCACCCAGAAAAACATTACGTTGATTTCAAGTAAAAAAAAAAAAAATAAGAAATATTCTCAACAAGATTATCACATTTTGACTTGAAAACAATCGAAATTGTATTAAAAAAATAAAAGAGCAAATCATTGAAGGAAACTTACTCAGATTTGAATTGGTTTCTTACATATTTACACCCCAAATCTATGAGAAACTGGGTTAGTTCTCTCTACAATACAAGTTCTATTACAGTATATAACGCAGTGCAGTGACTATCATAACAACAGATTATAAAAAGTCTTGAATGGTCTCAATGCAAAATAAAGAAACAAATGCTTGAAATGGCAGAAATCTAATTACTTGACAAAATAGTGCACATTATGTCCATATGCTAAAGAACACCACTGTACCTCATAAATTTCTACAACTGTTATTAGCTTTTTACTAAAAATAAAAGAAAGCCAGACATGACGGCACATGCCTGTAATCCCAGCACTGGTGAGGCAGAGGCAGGGGGATTTTTATGAGTTTGAGGCCAGCCAATAAAGTGAGTCCAGGACAGCCAGGACAACACAAAGAACCACTCTCTTGAAAAATGAAAATAAGTAAATAAGTAAATAAGATTTTTTTTTAAAGTCCGCTGGATGGGGGAGACCTGGTGGCACTCAGAGGAAGGACAGCAGTTTACCAAGAACAGACTTGATACCCTATGAGCATATACAGGGGGAGGAAATCCCCCTCAGGAACAGTCATAGGGGAAGGGAGTAAGGGAAATGGGAGAGTGGGAGAAATGGGAGGATACAAGGGATGGAATAACAATTTAGATGTAATATGAATAAATTAATAAAATATATATTTTTTAAAAAGCTAAAGTAGCCTTAAAAAACCATGGAACCCTTTTGTTTGTAGTGAAGCGATCTGCCCACTTGTTTCTGTCTTCTGTGCTGATCGTGTTTTGAAGTTAACAAGGCGTATGCCCACCTCACTATGTCGAGAACTTTTCTTTCTTTCTTTCTTTCTTTCTATTTATTTATTTTGTTGATTTTTGGTTTTTCAAAGATGAGGTTTCTTGGTGTAATCCTAGCTGTCCTGGAGCTCACTCTGTAGACCAGGCTGGCCGCTAACTATAGAGAGCCAGCCACCTGTCCCTGGCACTCAAGAGCCGGGATTAAAGACATGTGCCACCACCGCCCAGCTGAGAATATTGTTTATTGAAAGCTATTTTCCTGAAATGACAAGATGACTACAAAATTAGTTCTAGGTGACTTAAAAATCTTTTTTTCTTGCTAAGTGTAGAGTTTGCAATGGCTGTGAAAGCAACTCTGACTAATATTTTACTCCTGCCTTCACTTTGGCTAAATCTGTCTTGGTTTTATTTTTCATTTGTTTGTGTTTTCTTAAATATACCAGATAGGCTCCAGATTTCAAGTGTTCCTCACTACACAGACATAGCTAACTAACTCTTGCATCAATGTCATATGTTCTCATAAATCTCAGTGTCTCCAAGATGTCTGTTCTGGCCTTAGTTACCGTTAGTAACCAGCTCTCAGAAGCCCTCACACTGTACAGAACAGCAACCAGCTGCTGCCCTCCCCTTCACTAATATACCAGATGGCTGGTCAACATTGCTAGCAGTTATTAGTGTGTCTCCTCTACAATGCAATCCCTGTCAAAGTTTGTTATTGTGGCTGCTACAACAAATTACCACAAGCTCAGTGTATTTAAAAAAAAAATCAGTGTGTTCACTCACAGTTCTGTAAATCAAAAACCCAGGCTTACTGTGTAAACGTCGCGGTTTGGGCAGGAGGGCTCTGAATGGGAAATTACGAAAATGTGGGTTTAAAAAGTGCACTCCACTGTTAAAGCTCTGTGATCACCCACCTCTTTATGTGTTACCAACGATGAGCTCCACGGCGCTGTTGTTAAGAGTTAAGTATGTGATGCGAGATGCATGATGCGCAGACCACAGATGGCACAGATACCCTAAGGGATTCTTGAGCAGAGCTAGCCATGCACGTGGCATGAAGTACACCTCCCTGGAGGCAGCAAGACATAAGCATCCATGCCTGGAAAACTGTGGGCGATGATGAGCACACTCCCATTTAGGGTCTGAGCACTGGTCTGTTAGAACAGACGTTTATCATTCACAGCCGCCTATAGTCCTGTTTCTAGCAACAGTTCCTATAAAATAATTTTACATTTACTGATTTTTTTAAAAGGCTAAGTTAATCAACGTTAATGGTCCTTTTGTAGTATCTCATCTGGCCACCTCACCAAACACAGCCACTGTCATATTCTCCCCCAAAAATTCGGCCTTGGACATCAGTAGCACAGCAAGTTGGCCCTGTGCTTCGAGGTGCTATTTAATCTCTTCCCCGGTCGTTAACGAAGCAACAGTGGCCGCACTTTGTTAGATGAGGGCTTCTCTACTTCTCCAACTTATCCATCAGACATTTAGAAATTGTCATAGACTGTTGCACCCCTGAAAACTCTGGACAGTCTCAGTTTTCTTACGAAAACTTTGTCAACAGCGCACCAGGACTGTCTGAAGTAATCGGCATGGGTGTGAGCACTCACTAGGTACCAGAACTCTGGTCCAAGGGCTTCGCATGTGTTACCCCACTAGTGCATTGACTCGCTGGTTGGCGTGTACTCTTATTTTCTCATTGTACAGGTGAGAAAAGTGAGATTCCCGGAGGATGAGACACGTGTCCAGAGTCTCACAGATAGAAAATGGGACACTGAGGGCAAAGTCAACCCTGAGGATCCACAGTCCAAACGCATAGCCTGATTCTGTAGCTTAAGTCCACAGCGAAGACCAGAGGAAGCTGGAACATATTTGCTGTGGGCATTTCACTCTAACAAAACCGAGAAAGGAAATACATTCACAACTGTAGAGATCAATGTAGTCTTTGTCCCCAGAAAAAATTTGCTCCTCTTCCTCTGTGTTCCTTTTAAATTATCAATCATTTGTATTTGAACCCAGCATTTTTAAGGTACCTACCAGCTTGCTTCTATGTTATGCATGAAATGCAGTTTTCTCTCCTGAGGAATGCATGAATTAGGACACTACATGACCTTTGCCCCAAGTCTGACATCACACACAGCAGATATAGTATCATTCCTGGTTAAACCAGAGTAAGGTTTACAAATAACACACATAAAAGTACAAAGAATTAAAGCCCTACCCTAACAAGCCAAATTACTGAGGGTGAATCCCCATTTTATGACACATAACAGCTTTTATTTATTGATAACATTTTCTCACCTTGTAATTTTGTTTATTTTACATATAAATATATTTTTATGGACTAGATAAATAGTTGAGCACAGTGAGTGGTACACACCTGTGGTCCAGCTGTTCAGGAGGCTGAAGCACAAGAATGACAACATTACAGCCAGTCTAAGCAGCTTAATGGGGTCACGTTTCAAAAATGTAATATGTGTCAATGGGAGGGCACTTTTCCAGAATTCAACACTAAATTCTATGGACAAGTCTTGGTGATCGAGCCCTAAATTAATATAAACAAGGCCAAGGGTTCAACTCCAGTACTACAAAACACAGCTGAATGGATGGGTGGATTAATAGTTTATACATGTATATATTTTACATATACTCTTCTATAACCTTTTGTCAGTTTTAAATCAGTTTGTTTCCATAAAAACTTTCTAACTATACTAATCCAGGCTTTTGTAAACCACGCCTACTTAAAATCCCTGGGCTGCTCGAGCAGAAAACACATCTATAAGGCTGTGTTTCACAGCAGCCAGCTATATCTGTGCCTCTGCCTCTTGCTTATGATCTGGGAGGCATGATAAAGGATTCCATTAGCTCCTGAGGCATTTGTATTTCCCAACATGAGAAATCTCAGTATATGAGATCTGGTATGTAAAAGAATAAAATGTTTTCATTGCAGAAGACTAAATAGCTACACATGTACGAGCAGGCGTGCATGCATATTCACAGTCACGCGCATGCGCGCGCGCACGCGCGCACACACACACACACACACACCACCCAGACTCTCTCCCCCCCTATTTTATAGGCCACTCTTCCATCAATAGTCTGCAGGCAGGTGCCAAAGCTTTGACTCTCAGAGTCTTCACGATCCTGAGTCCAGGTCCGAAGGCCTTCACCCACACCTATCAGGTTGTGAAATATCTTGATTTCATTTCTGCGTCCCTCGTTATGAGGAGTAAATAAGTTTTGTACATATTGCAGCGATTGTTCAATAAATGCTCACTGTTGTCGCTTCAGTTAACAATAGCAGGTGGTCTGCTGCTTTGCCAAATACACGTAGGTAAATATGTTGCCTCTCCTGGTCCCTCTGTCATTAAATAGCATGAGGTGTTCAAGCTATCTGAAGAACAAAGCATGTGCTCTTGGAGTAGTCTGCTACCCAGTAAAAAAGATGGCAACTGTAAATACTCCATCACTATGGAAAACGCAAGTGTTCATTAGAACCACAAAGGTGACTCTTAACAGCTTATCCTACGAATGGTGTGACTGCATATGGATACAGCTGTGGTATTTCTCTCTGTAAAACGTGCGCGCATACATGATACATATTACATACATGATACATATGACATATATGATACATATGACATACATGATACATATGACATACATGATACATATGACATATAGGATATATATATATATATATCATATTTTCTCTGGAGTTCAAAAGGAATGTGATTAAATAGAAAGGAAGGACTGTTTAACAGCTTTGGTGAAACAACCATCTCAAAACAATAGAATAGTTTGGGGGATTTTTAGTATGATTGAATACTTGTGTGAATAAAAAAAGTTGAAGTATGCAGTTCAACCTTGAAAATGTTTTATTTTACAGTCTCTTATAAACTAAGTTAAAAGCAGGCTTTGTGTTTGTGTGTGAGCAAGTTTGAGTGCTCAGATGGGTGGATCAGCTGTCAGCCACAGGTTACACCCAGTGGCTTAAATGAACTCATTTTCTTCTAAAGCCTGAGCAACAGTCACTAAAGCGACTCTCACTGCTGCTGGCTGTGACTGTGCTATTCCTCTGCTTTAGCAGTGTTCTCTTTCTATAGGCCTACGGGACACACTGTATGATTCGTCACACTGAAAACTCATCTTGGCATTTTTTCTATAAGGCAAAGATAACTTAATACAAGCAGAAACATAGATTTTACATCTCTTCCAGAAAGTGGATAATATATAGAAGTCATGCTGCCCATGTACCAGCATCATTCTAGCACCCAGAAAAGCAAATTAGGAAATTCAGAGGAGAAAAAAAGAACTAGAAATCCAAACCCCTCAGTCAAGCTGTTCCCAGCAGCTCCAGGCAGAAGCCCGTGCAAGGCCAGCCTGCCCTGGAATGGCCTTGCTCTTGCCACACACATTCTTGCAGAAAAGAAGCAAGTATTAAAATATTTTGAACTGGTTGACCAGAGGATTCCAGATAAATGCTTGAATATTACCATTATTTTCCTTATTTAAAAAAACAGGAAAAATAAAATTTCCATCTAAAAATAAGTAGCCATTACTTACCAAAGGAAAATCCTAAAACTATGTATGATTTCAATTAAATGTTCTTTTTGCAGCCCCCTGGTAGTGCCAAAGGGAAGAAGTAGAAGTTTAAACTAACAGCCAGAGCATTACAGAGCAAGATGGCAGCTGGGCAAGACCTTTCGCCAATCATCTCTCCACAGAAACATCACGTTGAAGTTATTCAAACACCAAAGTATCTTCACACAATCCAAGGAGGCTAGGCGAGTGATCCTGGCACCTGCTTTTAGAGGGAGTGGCATGACAAGATAGGAGGACTTACTCACATGACTACTCACTCTGTTCCACACACTAGCAGGACAGTTGGGAACATCACCTGCTTGAGGAGAGAAAGGAAGTTGAGTCCAGGATTTAAATGTACAACCAATACCAGACAAGCTCTACTGAGAACCAGAGGTCGGTGTTTCTCGCAATACCCCCAAGGCCCCACCTCACCCAAATGCACCCTCTGCCCCAGCTTCACATTGGCCAAGGGAGCAAGGCCCTTTCTACAGAAGCACCTCTCGGCAGCTTTGGGTAGCACCGCACACTAGAGGCAGAACCTACAGCTGCTGGAGTAGAATGGAAAAGTAAAAACAGAACTTGGAACTGGGAGGGGCAGGCTGACTACAATGAAACCCAGAATCAGGCAGGATCCAGGGACACCTTGTGCCCTGGCCAGTGTTTACAAACAGTCTCTGGACCTGCCCCAGTAGGAAAGTCTCGTGTTTCACCCTGTACACCCCCAGCTGTGGAATGGGCCTGGGGCACATACCCAAGATTGTGCAGGTTCCTGAAGCCATGAGACTCAGAAGCAGCCAAGCTTCCTGTCAGCCTTAGCGGCTGAGGTACTGCCCACCTTACCTATCCCTGGCCTCAGAAAGCACAGCAGACAGACCAATGTCTCCATGGGGGAAGAAAGGAGAGGTGAGTACCAAGTCAGGATACAGGAATCTCAACCCAGTCCCTCCAATAACTGAGGCAGAGAACCAGGCAGCTTCCTGGAGCCCTTGATCACAGACTCATGACTGGGTAAGACCTGTGAGCCTGCCCTGATGAAGGTTTATGAGTGTAAATGAACCTTTTAAGAACTCCAAGCTCATTTTGAACATCATTACCAACTGCATCTTTTGGACTGATTCTTGTTTGGTACCCACTCCTTGGTTGTTACCGAATCTTGACAACACACCAATCACATACATGTAGCCAAACTTTCTTACTTACAGCACCATCTAGCACTAAGACAGCTGAAGTGAACAAAGTTTCACAAGAATTAACACAAAGCCAATGAGGACAGGAATAAATACCTCAGCAATAAGCAGCTTTGTTAACCAACATGCTCCATGGTCTGTCAAAGAATAGTGACCTCGCGTAGCAAAATAAGAAACCAGAAACTGAGTCTATAGCAAACAATATGTGTGAACCCTTGAGCAGAGAGTCCCAGGTCTGTTTTAAATTACATGTGGTGGCACAAGTTTTGCCCACACCTGCGATCACAGAATTCAAGAGCTGTGGAAGAACTATGAAGGATGAGGCCAGCCTCACCACACGGCAAGATCTTGTCTCAAAAATTGTCTCAAAAAACAAAACAAAACAACAACAACAAAAAACCAACAACTGAAATCACATCAAATATCTTTGCCAACCACAAGGGACTACACCTAGAAGTCAATAAGAAAAACTGCTGAAGTTACACAAACGCAAGGAAATTAAGCAACATCTGAAAACCAATTGATAAAAGAAGAAATTAACTAGGGAAAATTTTTAATTATCAAAACAAATAAAAGTCTTGGCCCAGACCTGTGGGACACAACAAAGACATTACTAAGAGAAAGTGGCTGAGGTTGATGAGCCAGCCAGGAGGACGGAAACACATCTATGTCCATGGATTTCCAAATGCCCACAGTGATCTGCAGTGCCATCACCACAAGAAGCCTCTATGAAAACAACAATGATAGCATTCACAGAAGTAGAAAACCACAAATATGCACAACTAGAGCAACCTTGAGCAAAGAGGACAAAGCAGAAGATATTAAACTATCTCACTACAAACGTCACTAAGAGGCTTTGGCTGGCAAGAAAACATGGCACTTGCATAAAAGCAGACACATAGACTAATGGAACAGATACTGACTTAAGACATAAATTCAAGTATCTGCAGCTAGCTGTCTAGGAAAAGTGCAACAAATGTACAATGGATAAAAGACATCCTCTTCAGTAAATAAGATACCTATGATGCAGAAGATTAAACTTTACTCCTGTGTCTTATAGTGTACAGTAGGACAATCCAAAGTATCAGAGGTCTGCAAAGATGGAAGGAAGAAGAGAAAGAAGGAAGGAAGAAGGGAATGGAGGAAAAATAAGAAAGGGACTGAGGAGAAAGGAAAGAAGGATGAATAAAAGGAATGGAAAGAGAAAGAGTAGAGGAGAGAGGTGAGTAAAGAAAGTCAAGCCACAGTGAAAATTCTTCAAGATGTGGTACAAGCCAAGATTTTTTTATATAGGACCCCAAAAATAAACCAAAAAAGAGTGTTATTCGGTGTTCTTCACTGCAATGAAATACCTAAATTAGCTTATGAAGAAGAAATGTTGGGTAAGTTCCAGTTTATAATCTATTAGCCCATATCTTTAGGTTCATGGTGAGACAACAGATTGCCACAGACACATAATAGAAAAGAGACTTTGAAAAAAAAGTAAGGAGGAAGCCAAGGTTCCACTATCCCTCTCAAAGGCACCATCTCCTAAAATGTTCTCCATTAGGCCCCACCTCTTAGATGCTCCACCACCTCCTAGTCCCTAACTTGTACATCAACTGCTTAACACATAGGCCTAGGGATCGGATCAAAGTAAGACAGTTCTTCACATAAAGGAAACAATCAAGACTAAAAAGATAACCAGGAAAATGTGAAAAATGAAAACTACTTGGCTGACAGTATGTATGGAGCCCGAAACCGCAAAAGTTGCAAAAACAACTAAGTCTATTAAAAGGATTGACTATCTGACTATATTTTTTAAATCCTACAAAAAGCCAAAAAGTATATGAACCATGCTCATTATCACTATGGGAATGCAAACCAAAATGAAAATGAGATGTCATCTCAACTGTCAGCAAAAGAGGCTGGGCATGTATCTTAGTATCACAGCATTTGCCTAATGTGCACAGGCCTGTGTTCTTTCCAGTACCACAAATAAAAAAATTGCAAAAAAAATAAATAAATAAATAAAACCCCAGAAAGTGATAATAAAAGCTAATGTGGCTGCAGAGAAAGGGGTACTCTTATGCACTGTTGATAGAACTGTAAATGGACATATGCACTGAGGGAAATGTATGGATATTCCTCAAAAGAAGCCTGATAATAAAATATTGTGTGATCCAGAATACAATCCACTGCTGACTATCCATCAAAGGAAATTAGGTCAGTATATTATAGAAATACATGACTTCCCTAAATGTAACAAAGCATTATTCACAACAATTAAGACAGTCAACACAGACTTCAACCATCAGACAAACGGGAGAAGATAATACAGCACACACAGAGAGAACAGACTGCTGTGGCTGGAGGGATGTATTTTCTCTTCTTGCAGAGGACCCAGATCCAGCTCCCAGCAGCACAAAATAGCCCACAACTGCCTGTAACTCTCCAATCTCCAGGGATACAATGGTGTCTTCTGAACTCTATGGGCATCAGACATGCATGTAGTGTGTATACATCCATTCAGGCAAAAGACTTATACACAGAAAACAAATAAAGAAATCTTTTTAAATCTTTAAAATAAAATAAAAACATAACAGACTATTACCAGCCATATATAAGACTCCTGTCACCAGCAGCAACACCCACTGGCCTAGGGGACATTATCTTCTAAGTAGTAAGTAACCCATAGCAAGGCAAACACCACAGGCTGTCAGGCAACGAGACGAGAAAGAGACATATTCGATGACCATCAGCAATCCAAGCAGACACAGGGACTGTTCTTAAGTCTCACTGCAAGTTAGGTAGATATGGGCTGTTTCCCAGTAAATCACACACACACACACACACACACACACACACACACACACACACACACAGATAGCCCCAAAATTCCCAAAACAGAATTTATAGATGGGCTGGGGAGGCCATTCATTAAGAAAAGTGCTTACTGCATGGGTGTGAGGACCTGAAATCTGATCTCCACACCTCATGTTCTGGGATGGTGTGGCAGTATACCTGAGCAATCAGTGCTACTGAGGGGAGCTGGCATAAAGATAGAGCAGAGTCCCTGCTAAGCCGTGAGCCAGCTTAGTGTGCGCAAAAACAGATACGCTGCCCCCAACAAGGTAGAAGACAAGAATGGACACCCAAGGTTGTCCTCTGCCTCTTCATGGGCCAGAGCATGTAGGCATCTACACTTACACACACACACACACACACACACACACACACACACACACACACACACACACACCAAGGTAGGAGTGGATAAAGAGACAGACAAAGAAAAACACACAAAGAGTAAGGCAGAGAAACAGAGACAAGATAGAATAAAATAAGAATATTATTTGCAAGTTGGACTACCCTGGTTTGATCAGTAGACATTGTTTATACATATATCATTATGCTCTAAGACATAATTATGTATAAATGCTATGTCAGCATTCATTCATTAAACAGTGTGAAATACTAGTTGTTAAAAAACAGTCTGTGCATTAGCACAAAGCTTAGGCATGTCAGAACTTCCTAAATCCTGTGCTCTGGCTTGTTGGCGCGCTGTGACAGTGTAACATGACGGGAGCCATCATTCCTCAGCCGAGGAAGGCTGAGAGCAGCCCGAGCAGAGCTCTCGCCTACACTGAGATGAGACATTTTCTTCACCTACACACTATCATTTTAAACACCAATTGTGTTGTTAAAAGCCACTGGGAAAGTCGTATCACACTCTCCACTCAACTGTGGAGAATATTCTGACCATTGGCTAGATCTGGGAAGGGGTTTAAAGTTTACCTCCTGTATTGTCCTTGGCTGGTGCCTTAGTTTGAGTGGGACCCCTGGGCCCAAATCTGCCTATCATATTGTTCTACTTGTAGATTTCTAGGACCCTCTGTATCCTTTTAATTTGCTGTTCTCCCATGCGTCTCTCATTTAGAGTCCCAATAGGATGCCTTCCCCTCTGTCCCAGTTTCCTGGTAAGTGAAGGCTTTTGTGGGACTTTCTCACGTGTTCTGGTGCCTCACATTTGACCATGTCCCCTGGAGGGGGAGACCTGGTAGCACTCAGAGGAAGGACAGCAAGTAGCCAAGAAGAGACTTGATACCCTATGAGAATATATAGGGGGACGTAATCCCCCTCAGGAACAGTCATAGGGGAGGGGAATAATGGGAAAATGGGGGGAGGAATGGGAGGATACAAGGGATGGGATAAACATTGAGATGTAACAAGAATAAATTAATAAAAATAAAAATAAAAAAAATAATAATTCTCAGTTCAATGTAGTGGGAAACTGTTGCTATTAACACCAAATAAAGTATTCGAAGAAACAAAATGAAAAAAAAAAAAAAAAAAGCCACTGGGAAGCAAGTCATGAGTCAGGATTCAGACTTGGGTTTTCTTGCCCAAATCTTATTTCCTTTGCTCTCTGATGAGTAGCTTGTGGAAGGCAGCTCAACCACTGGGCTGGTAGCAGTTCCCTGCATAGCATCACTCTAACGCTCACATTCTGTTTCTCACGTTGGATAATGCTTATTTCACAGTAACTTGTCACATTTTATGTATGATTTTTGGCATACATACTTCAAATCAAAAGGACACCGAAACAAATTTCTGGCTACTACATAAATAGTGGATTCACAGTACCTTAGTTGGAAAAGGTAGAGAGGTGTTCGTCTGATTAGAAGCAGTTTTCTGGTTTTGAAGATGGACACAGAACAATGAAGTTCTGCACAGATCGTGTGGGTGTCATGAGTAGTAAAGCAAGAGCCAACCACAGTGCTCCCACCATCTCCCTAGGAGCAGCTGAGCAGGGACAGGGAGGGGTATGCGACAAGCCATACACTTGGTGAAGGAGGACGGGCTATTGTGAGTCTCGATGAGCAACTGGTAGGGGAGTGACAGTGACTGAGAGGCCCAACAGACACAAAGGAACTGGATGTCTTGTCTTCAACTGTCCTAGGAATATCAAAGAACTCTGGGTTTGTGGGACAAACTGAGTATTGTGTTTAGTGCTATGAGAAGCCAGATGCTTTGTGTGTGGTTTGCGCAAATGCAAGTAATGCACAGATGCTTCATATGCATTTTATTACAATCCAATGGCACCTTTATATTGCAAACATGTCCTCCAAAACTAGGTTTAAAGATATGTAGAGCTTGCTTTCTTTCTAATATCTGTAAGCTTTATTTAACTCAAGTGAGGAAAGGAAGTTTAATTAAAACATAGCATGTGGGGTAAAATGCAGGCACCTGAATATCATTGCTTATGTTAGAAGACTCTGGAAAAAAATAGGATGAGAGATAATAACTTAGTGCTAAAAGAAGAAATGAAAGGAAACAGGGAATAGAAAAATAAGAATTGTCAGATTTCTAGGTTTAATGACTGGACAGATCATAGCGCAGATAAACAAAACAGTCTTAATGAGTGAGAGGGATGTGAAGAAGTCTGCTTCAGACTCAGCACACTTGAAGTGTCTCTGAGCACACTCAAGTAGACGTGCCAGGCAGGAAGCTGGACCTCTGAGTGTGAAGGTCCAGGGAGGGGCTGGATACGGAGATAGTGCTGGGAGATGTCTGGACCATAGACATCACGCAAAGCCATAGGAAGGGAGGAGACGGCCTTGCGAGAGAGGGCAAGATAGACACTAGGATGCTGAGTACAATCGAGACAAAGAAAGACCAGCAAACACACAAAACAGGAGGCACTGATGAAGTGATCAGGAGCAGCGGAGGGCAGGGCTAAATGGGATTTGATTAAAGTGAATGCATGAGGGAGGCAATAGACAGAAAACCTAAAAATGGTTGGCAAAGACGATGGTACCTTATGTGACAGTGATGTCATCATTCACAGACAAAGAAAACAAGACCTAGAAAAGACAGCTTGACCAGGGTCACAATGGCTATCAAAGGGCAGGGATTTGAATTCAAACCCAAATCCCTCTGAGCCTTAAACTCATGGTTTACAACACCAACTGATGAGGCAAGCTGCAGAGCACATGCGAAAGTGTAGACCTGAGGATTCAGTAAGAGCTAAATTAGTTATCTACAACGAGGGGCATTTCAATTGCCTGAAAACATGGGTTTTCAAAGCCAGGTTCACATGACTGGATCTGAAGACCATCAACAACTCAGTCCTGACTCCTACTTACTTAGCACGGTTGTCTCTTTGTCTCAGTGTGACAGAGCCAGGCCAGGTACTAGTCCATCCGCAGGATTCTCCATTTCCTGCACTGCACCAAGGACGAGACCCATGTCTGTCCTCAACTATATGGGCCCACTTGGCTATGACTACCTCAACCAGAATGATAAACCAAACCACCAACAGTGCTGCCTAGACAGCATCCGCTAATGTCTTTATGTGGGATATTCCCAAGGCTAGCACAAGCCCATTTTAAGTGCTCACATTGACTTCATTCTCCAGGTAATTTTAAAATGATGCAAAGTTAATCTTATTACACTGCTTACCCATACATTTAATGTATCTGCTTTCTTCATTTTGTCAGTTAAGTATGCGTACCGAGCGTGAGTACAAACCATCATGTCCTTCTCATTGTTGAAATCACAATGATTCAGATGTCTTGACATTTCAATTAAACTCAAGAGGTGCCCAAAGGCGTTGTCCACTTCCATTCCTGGGTTCCTAAGAACTTCCTTCAGCATTAGATTGCTCCAGGAATCATTATATTGTAATGTGTTCTTTCTTCTGATCAGTCAAAATCATAAAGTCTCTTTATTAAATAAATATGAAATTTTTTACATTCTTCCTTGCATTGCTCTGATGTTTTTTCCAAACTTTTAAATATTTATCACAGTTTTCCATGAGTCTGCATCAGCCAAATTGTTAAGATGCATACTTTGGTGTTGATCCTGAATTCTTTCTCAGAGTTTCCATGGATGATTGATGTAGATATAAGGTTATTGTGTAACTCAAATGCTGATGTCTCTACCCTCCATGTCTGGTTGAAATCCTTGTTTGAGAATTTCCTGTGTCAATGTTATGTAAACACTGCTCCCCAATTGTCCCTTGATATGGTAATAAAACAACTTACAGCTAATCACTGAGCGTGGGGGTGGGGGGGGGAATAGGGCTGGACTTCCTGCCAGGCAGGGGAATCAGTCACCAGAGAGGTCCAGGAGACATCAAGAGAAAGAACAGGAACAGGAAAAACTACAAAGTACAAGCACCTCTAGGAAGTCAGCTAGGAGGAACCCAAATTAGCTTAGAGGGTTAAGAATGGAATAATGACTGCTCAGTTCTTATGCTGTGAAACTTGTTTTAAATAATATAATGGAGTCTAAATTATTGGTGTGATACCAGAGTTAAGAAAAAAATTAAGAAACAAACACAGTTTTATAAAAAATAATCCTACCAGGCTTTCTACTGAGCAAACTAGCAAACTGCAAAACACCTTAAGGGTTTATATGTAAGTATTATATAGAATATACAGGATGTAGGTGTTTGTGTACATTTATGTGTGTGTGTCTTTACTAATAGTTACCAGAATTAGCAACATTCTTACTAAAGATTATTAATGTGACTACCACATATGTGTAGAGATAACAACAAAGAAATATATTTATATGTAATTGAATATATATACATTCAACTTTAACAACATAGAAATATATAAATATATAAACATAGTCCAGAGTACTAAATTACTGCATTAAAAGAATAATACATATACATTTATACTTGAAGTTTTATTTATTGATTTTTTTAGTATTCTTTTGTTTACACGTTCAATTTGTTTGTTTGTTTGTTTATTTATTTTTACATCCCAGTTGTAGTTTTACTTTTCTTCTCTCCTCTCAGTTTCTCCCTCTCAACTCACTTCCCAGCCATCCTTCCCTCTTTCAACAGAAAAGGCTCAGAAAAAGAAGAAGCCTCCCATGAATATAAATCTGCCTTGGCATATCAAGTTGTAGTAGGCGTAAGCCATCTTCTATTGTGGCTAGGCATGGCAGCCCAGTTAGAGGAAAGTGATCCCAAAACAGACAACAGTGTCATATACAGCTCCTGCACCTACTCTTAGGAGTTCCACATGAAGGGAGGGCTACACAACTGTTACATATGTGCCAAGGGCCTAGTTCTATCCCATGTAGCTTCTGGCTATTGTGAGGGATGTTTCCCTAATTTCTTTCTCGGTCCTATTATCATTTCTATATAGGAGGACTACTGGTATTTATCAGCTGTAGAAGTTCCTTGGTAAAATTTTGTAGGAAATTTCTGTATACTATCATATCATCTGTAAATAGTGATATTTTGACTTCTTCCTTTCTAATTTGTATCCCCTTGATCTCTTTTAGTTGTCTTCTTACTGTAGCTAGAATTTTGAGTACCATGTTGAATAAATACAGACAGCACTCAGGGAGGCAGAGGCACGTGGATCACTATGAGTTCCAGGCCAGCCTCTTCTGTAAAGTAAGTCCAGGGCAGACAAGACTACACAAAGAATCCCTGTCTTAGAAAAAAAACAATGCCAATAAATAAATAAATAAAATAGATTCAGAGAGAGTGGGCAGCCTTTTCTTGTCTCTGATTTTAGTGGAGTTGCTTTAAGTTTCTCTGTATTTAATTTTATGTTGGCTCTTGGCTTGCTATATAATTGCCTTTATTGTGGTTTAGGTATGTGCCTTGTATCCCTGATCTCCCCAAGACTTTTATCCTAAAGGGGTGCTGGATTTTGTCAAAGGCTTTTTTGGCATCTAATGAGATAATCACGTGGTTTCTTGCAGTTTGTTTATATGATGGATTACACTGATGGATTTTTGTATATTGAGGCATCCCTGAAGCCTACTTGATCATGGTGGAAGATGTTTTTGATTGCTCTGGAATTTGGTTTGTGAGTATTTTATTGACTATTTTTGCATCCATGTTAATAGGGAACTTGGTCTGAAATCCTCTTTCTTGGTTGAGTCTTTGTGTAGTTTAGGTATTAGGATAACTGTGCCTCATAGAATGAATTTGACAGTATTGATAAGCTTTCTTTAAAAGTCTGGTAGAATTCGGAGTTAAAGCCATATGGCCCTGGGAGTTTTTTCATTGGGAGACTTTTAATGAGTGCTTCTATTTACTCTAGATTATAAACCTATTTAAATTGTTTACATGATCTTGATTTAACTTTGGTGAGTGGTATCTATAAGGAAAATGATCCATTTCATTTAGATTTTCCAATTTTGTGGAGTACAGGTTTTTGAAATAAGACCTAATGATTCTTGAGATTCCCTCAGTATCTGTTGTTATGTGCCCTGTTTCATTTCCGAATTTGTTAATTTAGATATTCTTTCTCTGTCTTTTAGTTAGTTTGTCTAAGGGTTTGTCTATCTTGTTGATTTTCTCAAAGAACCAACTCTTGATTTTGTTGACTTTTTGTATTGTTCTTTTTGTTTCTAATTTGTTGATTTCAGCTCTGAGTTTCATTATTTCCTGTCATCTACTCCTTCTACTGCTTCTTTTTGTTCTAGGGCTTCCAGATATGCTTTTAAATTGCTAGTTTGACATCTCTTCACCTTTTTTTTTTAATTAATTTATTCTTGTTACATCTCAATGTTTATCCCCATCCCTTGTATCCTCCCATTCCTCCCCCCCCCATTTTCCCATTATTCCCCTCCCCTATGACTGTTCCTGAAGGGGATTACCTCCCCCTATATATTCTCATAGGGTATCAAGTCTCTTCTTGGCTACCTGCTGTCCTTCCTCTGAGTGCCACCAGGTCTCCCCCTCCAGGGGACATGGTCAAATGTGAGGCACCATAGTACATCTCTTCACCTTCTTTATAAGGGTGCTTAGTCCTATGAACTTTCCTCTTAGCACTGCTTTCATTGTTGCCCATAAATTTGCATGTGTTGTGCCTTCATTTTCATTGGATTCCAGAAAGTCTTTAATTTCTTTCCTTATTTCTTCCCTGACCTAGTGGTCATTGAGCAGAGAATTGTTCAGTTTCCATGAGTTTGTAGGCTTTCTGTTGCTTTTGTTGTTGTTGAAGTCCAGCTTTGATCCATGGTGGTCTGATAAAATACAGGGGTTTGTTTCAACTTTCTTGTCTCTGTTGAGACTTGCTTTGTGACCGACTATGTGGTCAACTTTTGAGAAGATACATGAGGTATCAGAAGAACATATATTCTTTTGTATTTGAATGGAATGCTCTATAGATACCTGTTAAGTCTAATTGACTCATACATTGATTAGTTTCATTATTTCTCCATTTAGTTTCTGTCTGGATGATCTGTCCTTTGGTAAGAGTTTGGTGTTTAAGTCTCTGACTATTAATGTGTGGGGTCTTATATGTGATTTAAGCTTTGGTAATGTTTCTTTTATAAATGTGCATGTCTTTGCATTTTGGCACATAGATGTTCTGAATTGAGACATCATCTTGGTGGATTTTTCCTTTGATAGGTATAAAGTGTCCTCTATCTTTTTTAATTAATTTTTATTAGATACTAGAATGGCTACTCCAGCTTTCATTTTGGGTCCATTTGCTTGGAAAATCTTTTTACAGCCCTTTACTCTGAGGTAATGTCTATCTTTGTTGCTGAAGTGTGTTTCTTGTATACAGCAGAATAATGGATCCTGTTTTCACATTCATTCTGTTAGCCTGTGTCTTTTTATTGGGAAATTGAATCCATTGATGTTGAGACATATTAATGAGCAATGATTCCTGTTATTTTGATTTTGGTGGTGGTGGTGGTGGTGGTGGTGGTGTGTGTGTGTGTGTGTGTGTGTGTGTGTGTGTGTGTGTGTGTGTGTGTTTCCTAGTGTGGAGTTATTTATTTCCTGTCTTTTCTTGGACATAATTAACCTTCTTGCTGAATATAGAAGCCAGACAGGGATGGTATCTGTAGTTTCTTAGAGAATACAAGCTATCTTCTCACGTCTTCTGGCTTTTAGAATCTCTGCTGAGAAGTAGGTATAATTGTGATAGGTCTGCCTTTATATGTTACTTAACCTTTTCCATTCCAGCTTTTAATATTCTTTCTTTGTTCTGAAAACGTAGTGCTTTTATTATTATGTGGTTGGAGAATTTTCCTGGATTTTTATAGGCATCTCTTTCTTTGGGTCAAGAAAATTTTCTTCTATGGTTTTGTTGAAACTATTTTCTGGAACTTTGGGCTGAGAATATCCTCCTTCTTCTACTCCTATTATTCTTAGGTTTGGTCTTTTCAGTGTTCCAGATTTCCTATATGTTTTGTGTCAGAAATTTTTTAGATTTAACATTTTCTTTGACAAACATATCAAGTTCTTCTCTCATGTCATCTATGCAAGATTTTCTCTTCCATTTTGTGTATTCTGTTGGTGATACTTGTGTCTGTAGTTTCTGTTCTCTTTCCTAGGTTTTCCATCTCCAGAATTTCGTGTGTGTGCGTGTGTGTGTGTGTGTGTGTGTGTGTGTGTGTGTGTGTGTCTGTGTGTGTGCTTCTATTTCCATTTTCAGGTAATGAGCAGTTTTATTCATTTCCTTCACCCATTTCATTCTGTTTTCTTATATTTCCTTCAGTGATTTATTTATTTCCTCTTTAAAAGTCTCTATCATTTTCATAAGATTGAATTTAAGGTCATTTTCTTGTTCTTCAGCTGTGTTAGGATATTCTGGGTTTGCTGTGTTAGGATAGTGTGGATCTAATGGTGTCATATCAGGTCCTTCCTGTTTTGATTGTGTTTTTATGTGAGCCTTTAGCCATCTGGATTCTGTAGTTATTATAGGTTTAGATGATGATTTCTGAGTTTATCTTTGTTAGGTGTGTGTGTGTGTGTGTGTGTGTGTGTGTGTGTGTGTGTTTGGATGCTTTCCCTTTGTTTCTGTTTCCTCTCTGTCCACTGGCCTGGAGTTCTGTTACTAGCTAGTCCTCAGGTCTGATATGATGTCTCTTCTGCAGTTTTTGTGGCCTGTACAGTCTCCAGGATTTTATGTGCCACCCTTGTCTCTGGGGTCCATAGTACCAGTGTGAGCTGGGGTACCTGGTGTTGGTGGGCCTCCAAAAGTAGGCCATTTGTGGCTGGAAAATAGAGTCTAGTAGGTAGGGTGCAGTTTAAAGTTGATGGGCGCATTTTAGGGGAATATATCAGGCAAGGGCTTGGACAGTGTCATACATATTTGTCCCTGGTGACTGCAGGCCTCCAGGAGTCCAGGTATAACTTTACAGTGGAAAATGGAATACAGAGAATGGGGTACTATTTACCATGATTGGGGGTGCTTTCAGGGAAGTTGTCAGGTAGGGGCTTGGAGAGGGAAGAGGCTTATTGGATGCCCTATTGCTGGTAGGCCTCTGTGAAAGCAGGAAGACTTGCTGGCCAGGAAATAGAGCATAGAGTTCACTTTATCACTGCTGAGTCAGCTTTCAGGTGAGTTGGCTGGTAGGAGTTTGGGCTGGAAAGGGCTTAACTGAGTGCCCTCATGTCCCTCCTATCTGTAGGTCTCTGGGAAGGCAGGCAGAATTGTGTCGTTTGATTTTTAAGCCTTGTCAATTTCATATTTTGGGTTGTGTTCTAAGAATAACTGCCATTTGCAAATTCCAGAGAAGCTTGTGCTTTTGTACAAAGGGCATGAGAATGCAACCTTGGCTTCCTCCTTGGTAGAGAGATGCTTCCAAACTTCTTCGAGCACTTGAACAGCACCTGAGCTTTTGTGGCTGTTACATGACAAAGATGCTCCCTTGCCACCTTGGAACTTTGCTCCCTTGGAACCTTAGTCACGTTACATAAATGACCAGCATGCAATCTGTCTTTGCTCAGCTAAATGGGCCTGCTGGCCACTGTCTTGATCAAAATCATAGGCCAGGCTTCTGACAATACAGTCTAGAGCTACATCCCTAAAATTGGCCTAATATGTCTAGATTGGCTTAATCTCATAGACATTGCATCTAGACTTTTCTGTCAGAGGCCAAATAAAGGATAATACAGCATTTTGTTGAAGGGAGAAAAGCATCTCAGTTGTCATTACACTTTTGGCTCCTAATGCTCAACTGGTCACACAGCTGTTACTAAATGCATGAAAGTAATGAAAAAAATTAACATTCTTAATATCCTATTTTAATTCTGCCACTCTTTCCTAGCAACATATCAACTTGAATCTTTCTGTTTCCTTTTCTAATTGCTCAATCCTTTCTGTAGATTCCAATTGTGAACTGAAAATTCCATATTTGTCATAAATCACCCCCTCCCCACCTTTTCTCTATACCACCAGCATAGACAGGTTATAGTATACGCCATACCTCAGACACTGTAGTGGCCCCTGTGCTATATCTTTTGGCTTCAACTTTGCCTACTTTGACATACCACACAATGTCCTGGATAATATATTTCATATGAACATTATTGACATCACTGGCATGCTTAGCCTGCATTCTATAAAGGCACCCAGCCTGTTTAATTCTCTATAGTTCCTCATGATTTAGACCCTCACTGTGCTATAACATTAAAAACTAGGAAGAGCATGCCATTTATGAGTAATTAGGAAAGACTGGAGCTTTGATAAAAAGAACAGTGAGCCCAGAAGCATGTGTAAGATCAAGTATGTGCATATACATACATACACACATACATACATACATACATACATACATACATACATACATATAATTAAGGAATATAAGGAGATATTAGAAGAAATAAAACAGGACAGAAAAGTTTACACACACAAAGTTAATAAGCTGAAAATGTAACAGTCCTAGGAATTGCAAATGGAATTGAAACCTGTTCTAGAGCCAATTTTTAAAAACGGCTAACAGCTCTGAGTACGAACAAATAATGAATAGAAAACAATATGAATAATCACTAGTATTCACAACCACAGCCACAGACTAAGCTGAAAATACATATGATAAGTTTTAGACCATCTTAAGCTACAAAGTGAGACCTCATCTTACACAAATTAACCAATTAGTTCAGACGATACCACAGAAAGGTGGTCAAATTGGTATATACTATTCTACAAGTCCAGAGGATCTTAGCATCTGTCATTATCAGCATTCAGCAATAAACAAGAGATACTTTTAGCAGGTAGCACTTGCTAGGTGCTGGCATTCAACCAACACTACAATGCTTGGCTAAGTGACCACTGCCTCACTACATTTTACAGACAGGAGACAGAAGCAGCCAAGGCAGCCAGTCAGCTTTCCTACAGCAAATATACGGTAGGCCTGGTATTAGAAACATCAGTAAAGACTCTAAAACCTCAGCATCTGCACTACAGAAAGGAAAGATTGACCATCTAAAGGACAGTGTTTTAAGGAGGAAAAAATACAAAACATTATTCCCATAAATTTGAAAAGGAATTCCATACAGTGTTGTGCACATTCCTGAACTAAAACAACTCAACTTCCTTTTCATGATTGACTTAAGAAAACAAAAGATTTCTCAGAAGCTGACAGGAAACACAATACTCAAAGGTGAAATGAGAAAACAGAGTCTACCAAACTTGTATTATAGGAGGAAATGCCCATGGTTACAAAATATAATCTCCCTGAGAACAAACAAACTTAATAACAAATTAAACAGATTGTTTTTATTACTAGAGGATTTCTCAGTGGCTTTAACATTGGCAATATGTTTGTTTTACTACTCTCTCAGAGGAGAGCTTACTGTACTATTTCCCAGGCTTCTTTGACTATGGAACCCTTTGTCTTCTCTGAGACTAGTGTCCATTGTTAGATTAGAAAATGCAGCACTAAAGCTTGAAGGTGTCTGCACTACAACTACTAACAAAATTAAATTTGCCATGGTGAAAGCTACAATTCAATACTGTTCTTGAGGAACTAGCCAGTGTGATAAAAAAAAATACAGAAAAAGAAAAAATCATTATCTGTAAATGATATATTTAAGTATAACATAATTAATTAAAAACTAAAACCAACTATAATTTGATAGTTAGATGTAGAACAAGTTGGATATAAGTTGATACTTACCACACATGAGTTCATTTGTCCAGGCAGAGTTATGTGCCATTATAAAAAAAAATAAGGAAAATAGATACATTAAAAAAAATAGACATAGGGGGGATCCAAGATGGTGGCGAGCAGTGTGGACCATGTTTGGAAGCTCCAGTGAACAATTCAGGGAATTGCACAGATTTCTGAGCCAGGAACACCCAGGTTCCCACACCACAGCAGTGGGAGTGCTCCACGGTTTGGAGGAACCAGGGTGCAGAGGACCTGCATGCCCCTGCACACAGGAGGAGCGCGGATTTTCTTGGATCGAAGGAGCGGCGGCAGAGGCAGCACCAGCAGCGGCAGTGGCTGAGGTTTGCAGCTCAGAGCCTTCCAGTGGAGGCAATTGGTGTGGTGGCCGGTGGGAGATGCTGCGGGAGAGGGGACTCTGGGCAGGATTTGGGTCGCGTGGTGCCTTGGGACCCAGACTGGACTCAGCGGACAGTTCGGCCCCAGAGTCCCGGGTTCTGGCTCAACTCAGCAAGCAATTCTGCCCGAGGCACTACCTCAGCGCAGCCACAGCTCCCCTGCTGTGGCACAGGCGAGGCAGAGTTCTCAGTTCCACCATAGGCACCACATTAGCTCAGCAGCAGCTCACCTGCTATGACACAGTCTGGGCGGAGCGCTCAGTTCCACCAGCGGCACTGGCTCAGCGCAGCCACAGTTCTACTGCTGTGACACAGGCTGGGCGGAGCGCTCAGCTCCACCAGAGGCCCTAGCATGGAGCAGCCCCAGTTCTCCTGCTGTGACGCAGGCTGGGCTGAGCACTCAGTTCCACTGGCTCTAAGACTCTGGTTGGACACTGTGCAGTTTGAATCCAGGACTCCTGGCTGAGCTTGGCAGACAGTTCGGGACCTGAGTCAATAACTGACCACAGCACGCACTTTGGGCCAAAAGCCCCTAGCTGAGCTTGGTGCGCAGTCCCAGCCCAAAAATTCTGGCTGGACCCTGTGTGCATTTTGGGCCCAGAATCCCTAGCTGAGCTCGGCAGACGGTTCAGGCCCTGAGAATCTAGCTGAGTTCGGCCGGTGGTTCGGGCCCAGTGTTCCTGGCTGGACTTGGCAGAGGACACAGAAAGCTGTGGATACCTTGGCCTGACCCAACGCTCATTCAGAGACCCAGAATGATTGCAGGACCCACAGCACAGGGGAGCTGAGGATCACTGGCTGTGAAAGTCCAACAGAGCTAACCTTCTAACATCCACACCAGTGAAGCATTAGAGCTTCCAGCCTAGGGAAATCGTGAGAAAACAAGTGAATCTATCATCAGACTCCCTCCACCCAACTCTGGAAGCTACCCCAAAAAAAAAAAAAAAAAAAAAAAAAAAAAAAAAAAAAACAGAGACAGCAAGATGTCTAAAGGACAGTGAAAAAGCATATGCAAAAAAACCCAAAACAACGTGGCATCTCCAGTTTCCAGCTATTCTAAAGAAAACAACCCAGAGAACTCAAATACAACGGAAATACAAGAAAATGACCTCAAATCCTTAGTAATGAGGATGATAATGGAGGAAACAAATAAAATTCGTAATCAAATGCAGGCAGATGCGGCCAAACAGGTGAGAGACATAAAAGAAGCACATAGAGTGGAACTGGAAAATTTTCAGGAAAATGAAAACAACCAGATGAAAGAAATCAATAAAACGGTTCAAGCTCTGAAGACCTATAAAGAGGCAATGTAAGAAACTCAGGAATATACAAACAATCATGAAAGAAATAAAAAAATCAGTTCAAGATCTGAAGAAGAAAATGGATTCAATGATAAACACACAAACAGAAGAAAAACGAGAACGTGAGACCACAGAGAATAAGGCGGGCAACACAGAGGTGAGCTTTTCTAACAGAATCCAAGAGATGGAAGAACGAATCTCAGGTCTAAGAAGACACAATCACAGATCTTGAAGCAACCATTGAGGAAAATGCCAAATCTGGAAAACTCCTGACACAAAACATCCAAAAAATCAAGGACACCATGAAAAGAAGAAATCTGAGGATAATAGTCATTGAAGAAGAGAAGATATCAGACTCCAAGGCCCAGAAACTATTCCCAACAAAATCATAGAAGAAAATTTCCCCAATCTAAAGAAAGAGATGCCTATGACCATGCAAGAGGCTTACAGAACACAAATAGAATTGACCGGAAAAGAAAAACTGCCCGTCACATAATAATCAAAACACAAAACATACAGAACAAAGAAAAAATATTAAAAGCTGCAAGGGAAAAGGGCCAAATTACATTTAATGGCAAACCTACCAGAATTACACCCAACTTCTCAGCAGAGACCATAAAAGCCAGAAGGGCCTGGATAGAGATCCTGCAAACCCTAAGAGACCATAGATGCCAGGCCAGACTACTTTACCCAGCAAAACTATCAATAACCATTGATGGAGAAAACAAAATATTCCATGACAAAAACAAATTCGAACAGTACCTATCCCCAAATCCAGCTTTACAGAAGGTACTAGAAGGAAAACTCCATCCCAAAGGGTCAAGCTACAACCAAAACTACTCAGGAAATAGATAACTATACCATGACAAAAACACAACTAGACAAACACTCGACTGGAACCAACATCAAAAGTAAGACTCTTAACAGTCACTGGTCATTAATATCTCTCAACATCCATGGTCTCAATTCTCCAATAAAAAGACACAGACTAACTGAATGGGTGCATAAACACGATCCAACATTCTTCTGCATTAAAGAAACACATCTCACCCATAACAATAGGCATTACCTCAGGATAAAATGTTGGAAAAAAATATTCCAAGCAAATGCTCACAAGAAGCAAGCAGGCATAGCCATTTTAATATCGACCAAAATAGACATTCAACCAAAATTAATCAAAAGGGATGAGGAAGGACACTTCATACTCATCAAAGGTAAAGTCAACCAAGATGACATCACAATTCTGAACATCTATGCTCCCAATACAAGGGCACCCAGATTTGTAAAAGATCTGCTAAAAAGGCTTAAACCAGACATCGATCCCCACACAATAATAGTGGGAGACTTCAGCATCCCACTCTCACTGAAGGATAAGTCATTGAAACAGGAACTAAGCCGAGAAATAACATCATTAACCAATGCCATGGGTCAAATGGATCTAACAGATATCTATAGAACCTTTCACCCAAACAAGAAAGAATATACCTTCTTCTCTGCACCCCATGGAACCTTCTCCAAAATTGATCACATCGTAGGTCACAAAGCAAGCCTCAACAGATACAAGAGGATTGAAATAATACTTTGTATCCTATCAGATCACCATGCTCTTAGGCTGCAATTCAACAACAACAGAAATAACAGAAAGCCTACACGTACGTGGAAGCTAAACAACTCTCTGCTAAATGACACCTGGGTCAGGGAAGAAATAAAGAAAGAAATCAAGGAGTTTGTGAAATTCAATGAAAATGAAGGAACAACATACCCAAATTTGTGGGATACATTGAAAGCAGTGCTAAGAGGAAAATTCATAGTACTAAGTGCCCTTAAAAAGAAATTGGAAACATCACACATAAGCATCTTAACGACACAACTGGAAGCCCTAGAAAAAAAAAGAAGCAGAAATACCCAAGAGGAGTAGACGTCTGGAAATAATCAAACTCAGGACTGAAATTAACAAATTAGAAACTAAGAAAACAGTCCAAAGAATCAACAAAACCAAGACCTGGTTCCTTGAGAAAGTCAACAAGATAGACAGACCGTTAGCCAAACTAACTAAAAGGCAGAGAGACAGTATTGAAATCAACAAAATCAGAAATGAAAAAGGGAGACATAACAACAGACACTGAAGAAATACAAAGAATAATAAGATCCTACTTTGAAGGCATATATGCCATAAAATTTGAAAATCTAAGGGAAATGGACGATTTTCTTGACCAAGTTCACTTGCCAAATTTGAGTGAAGAACAGATAAACAAGCTAAATTGTCCCATTTCCCCTACAGAAATAGAAGCAATCATTGATAGTCTCCCAACCAAAAAAAAGCCCAGGGCCAGATAGTTTCAATGCAGAATTCTACCAGACCTTCAAGGACGAGCTAATACTGACACTCTTCAAGCTACTCCAAAAGATAGAAATGGATGGAGCATTACCAAATTCATTCTATGAGGCCATAGTCACATTGATACCTAAACCTCACAAAGACTCAACAAAGAAAGAGAATTTCAGACCAATTTCTCTTATGAACATCGATGCAAAAATACTAAATAAAATACTTGCAAAAAGAATACAGGAACACATCAAAGATATCATTCATCATGACCAAGTAGGCTTTATTTCAGGCATGCAGGGATGGTTTAATATACGGAAATCCATCAATGTAATCCACCATATAAACAAACTGAAAATTTAAAAAAAAACACATGATCATCTCTTTAGATGCAGAGAAAGCAGTTGATAAAATCCAACACCCATTCATGTTTAAAGTTTTAGAGAGATCGGGGATACAAGGCACTTTCCTCAACATAATAAAGGCTATATACAGCAAGCCAATAGCCAAAATCACAGTAAATGGTGAGATATTCAAGGAAATTCGTCTAAAATCGGGAACAAGGCAAGGCTGCCCACTCTCTCCATATCTCTTCAATGTAGTACTCGAAGTTCTAGCCAGAGCAATAAGACAACAAAAGGAGATCAAGGGTATCCAAATGGGAAAGGAAGAAGTCAAATTATCCCTATTTGCAGATGATATGATACTGTACATAAGTGACCCTCAAAACTCCACCAGAGAACTCCTAAAGCTGATAAACACCTTCAGCAAATTGGCTGGATACAAAATTAACTCAAAAAAGTCTGTAGCCTTCCTATACACAAATGACAAGCTTGCAGAGGAAGAAATTAGGAAAACCACACCCTTCACATTAGCCACAAGCAATATAAAATATTTAGGAGTTACTCTAACTAAGCAAGTGAAGCACTTGTTTGAAAAAAAATTTCAAAACTCTGAAGAAAGAAATTGAAGATGACCTGAGAAGATGGAATGATCTTCCTTGCTCATGGATCAGGAGAATTAACATAGTAAAAATGGCCACCCTACCAAAAGCAATCTACAGATTCAATGCAATCCCTATCAAAATACCTACACAATTTTTTAAAGACATTGAAAGTTCAATTCTGAACTTCATATGGAAAAACAAAAACCCAGAACAGCTAAAACAATCTTGTACAATAAAAGGTGCTCCAGAGGAATCTCCATACCTGATCTCAAACTGTACTATAAAGCAATAGTAATTAAAACAGCATGGTACTGGCACAGCAACAGGCTGATTAATCAGGGGACTGGAATCGAAGACCCAGATATGAGTCCACACACATATGGTCACTTAACTTTTGACAAAGAAGCCAAATCCATTCAATGGAAAAAGGATAGCATCTTCAACAAATGGTGCTGGTCTAACTGGAGGTCTATGTGTAAAAAAATGCAACTGGACCCATATATGTCACCTTGCACAAAACTCAAATCCAAGTGGATTAAAGACTTCAACATAAAACCAGAGACACTAAGTCACTTAGAAGAAAAAGTGGTGAAGAGCCTGGAACATATTGGCACAGGAGACAACTTCCTGAACAGAACACCAACGACCCAGGCCTTAATGTCAACCATTAATAAATGGGACCTCATGAGGCTGAGAAGCTTCTGTAAGGCAGGAGACATTGTCAAGAGAACAAAGCGACAGCCTACAGACTGGGAAAAAATCTTCACCAACCCTACATCTGACAAAGGTCTAATATCCAAAATATATAAAGAACTCAAGAAATTAAACACCATCAAACCGAATAACACAATTGAGAAATGGGGCTTGGAACTAAACAGAGACTTCTCAACAGAGGAATATCAAATGGCTGAGAAACACTTAAAGAAATGCTCAACCTCCTTAGTCATCAGGGAAATGCAAATCAAAACAACTCTGAGATTCCATCTTACACCCACCAGAATGGCTAAGATCAAAAATTCAAGCGACACCACATGCTGGAGAGGATGTGGGGAGAGAGGAACACTCCTTCATTGCTGGTGGAAATGCAAACTAGTACAGCCACTTTGGAAATCTATCTGGTGCTATCTTAGAAAACTGGGAATAGGGTTTCCTCAAGATCCAGCTATTCCACTCCTTGGAATATACCCATAAGATGCTCCAGCACACAACAAGAAAATTTGCTCAACCATGTTCACAGCAGCCTTATTCATAATAGCCAGAACATGGAAACAGCCTAATTGTTCCTCAGTAAAAGAATGGATAAAGAAACTGTGGTACATATACACTATGGAATACTACTCAGCTATTAAAAACAAGGAATTCCTGAAATTTGTGGACAAATGGATTGAGCCAAAAATGATCATAATGAGTGAGTTAACCCAGAAGCAGAAAGACTCAAATGGTATATACTCACTTATATCTGCATACTAGCCCAAGGGGCATGTCCCATGAAAGCCGTCACTTACCAGGAAACTAGGACAGAGGAGAGGACATCCTATTGGGACTCTAGATGAGAGAAGCATGGGAGAATAGCAAAGTAGAAGGATCCAGAGGGTCCTAGAAACCTACAAGTAGAACATTATGATAGGCAGATTTGGGCCCAGGGTCCTGCTCAAACTAAGCCACCAGCCAAGGACAATACAGGCGGTAAACTTTAAACCCCTACCCAGATCTAGCCAATGGGCAGAACATTCTCCACAGTTGAGTAGAGAGTGGGGTATGACTTTCACACGTACTCTGGTGCCTCATATTTCACCATGTCCCCTGGAGGGGGAGTCCTGGTGGCACTCAGAGGAAGGATAGCAGGTTACCAAGAAGAGACTTGATACCCTATGAGCATTTACAGGGGGAAGAGGTCCTCCTCAGGAACAGTCATAGGTGAGGGGAATAAGGGGAAAATGGGAGGGAGGGAAGAATGGGAGGATACAAGGGATAGGATAACCATTGAGATGTAACAAGAATAAATTAATAAAAATTTTAAAAAATTAAATTAAATTAAAAATATACATATTAAAACTGTATATGCTGGCCTTATTTCAAGCATCAGAAAAATGATTGAAGGAAAAGTACATATTCCTTATCCCTGAATATTATATTATCATGGAAGACTGAATTTTCCATTTGCCATTAAGTGAAACATTTAGAAATACCTTCATAGTTTTCTTTTTGTTGTTTTTGTTTTTTGTTTGTAGGTTTGTTTGTTTTTTGTTTGTTTTGTTTTGTTTTGTTTTCGAGACAGGGTTTCTCTGGGTAGCCTTGGCTGTCCTGAACTTGCTCTATAGACCAGGCTGGCCTCTAACTCACAGAGATCCACCTGCCTCTGTCTCTGCCTCCTGAGGGCTGAGATTGTGTGCCACCACTCACAGCCCTACCTTCATAATTTGTTACATAACCTTCTACAAGGTAATTTTCACATGTTTTAAGAGTTTATAGAAACTTCAAATAAAAAGTATTTTTGACCACTTAGTATGACCCCAAAAGCTTTATAAATATTTATATTCTAATCCCTCATGTCCATGTCAAAGAATTTATCAAAAGAAAAAAATCAGAAAATAATCACAATGGTGTTCCTATCACACTTTAAGACTGAAACTAAGACCACTACTTAAGTTGCAGTCTACTTGTGCTATGGAATACTGAAAATATAGTAAATATTATAAGGCCACATTTTAAAGTATTTATAATATATAGTCCCAAAAAATTTTGTGTTTACAAAACATATGCGCTGTGTGACTCCAGCTTCCAAGACCCAGGCATATGTGGGGCACTATTGTCAAGCAATGGCAACTAGAAGAGAAAGAGTCACTTTTCTTTGGAGTACAGCCAATAGGAGATTGTCAATGCGCCATTGGAGAGCCCATACCCATACACATGTGGGCACCACTACTTGGACTAGATGGGTTAGAATTAATGTATTAGTTAGGGTGGTTTCTATTTCTGTGAAAAGACACCATGACCACGGCTGTTCTTAAAAAGGAAAACATTTCACTGGAGCTGGCTTACACTTTCAGAGGTTTAGTCAATTATCATGGCAGGAAACATGGCAGCATGCAGGCAGACATGGTGCTGGAGATGGAGCTAAAGATTCTACATTCAGATTGTCAGGAACATAAAAAAATGAAACAGACTGGCCATGGCTTGAGCATCTGAGACGTCAAAGCTCACTCCAATGACACATTTCCTCAACAAGGCCACACCTACTCCAACAAGGCCACACCCTCTCAATTGGTCTATGGGGACCATTTTTATTCAAGTCACCACGATAGATAGATAGATAGATAGATAGATAGATAGATAGATAGATAGATAGACAGACAGACAGACTCTTAAATAAAACATAGATATTTCCCAAATTTTATTTGTATAATGATTTTCTTCCCTGCTGTATTATCTCTCTGGCTCTGTCCAGTTATCCCCAAGCACTCAGGAATTCCCTGAGGTGTGTCTTTTCTTCCCTATTCCCCTGTTCTACTTCCCAACAGAGCTAAGCAAAACAGCTCACAGTATTATGCCTTCACATCGCTACCTTTCATTCCCCCTTTCATTATTTTCATTAAATAAAAGATATCTATAACACCTAACAAAGAAACGGAAGTTTGGGGGCCTTTTAATGAGGCATCCAGTGTGGAAAACTTGGTTTATATCCATCCACACCCTCTTGAAGTATATATACTGCTATATTTGTGCATGTGGAAGTTTGTTCTTGTTTGTCCATAAAAAGTGAAAGATTACTTGGTACTTTCTACTAGTGTAGCAATTTATTATACACTCACTTATAACCTGGTTTCTATCCTATTGTCGATCAAATGAATGGTCATTTATGCAGTTCTTACCTCACTGCTCTGACCAGCCATGTGGATGAGGACCGCCTCTACTTTCCAAAACACACTTGCCACTGGGTTTTGATGTTCTTCCTGTCTTGGTGGCTGTCTCCACAACTGTCTGCCTCCCTACCGCTTGCTAAAGTATAGCATTCTTGGTCCCTACCCCAGGCTCTCTTCACTCCCCTACTACAGTTGCAACATAATATCTCATAGAAACCTCAAATCTCTCATGTTCAAAATTAAACTGATCTTCAGGCCAACTGCCAGTTCACTATATGGAACATCCAAATTGGATATCAAGTAGGAAATCCTCTATATGGAGGGTATGAATGGCATCACCAAAAGATACATTATCAGGAATCTCTGTAAGTCTTATGAAGAAATAAACCCAATGATATTTTATTAATTTAAATTTAGATACTTTAAAAGGGAAACTGTGGTGAGAGAAGGTGAATTCTTTCACGATCTTTACTGGTTCTTTCAGGCCTAACAAGGAAAAGGCTTTTTCTGCATGCAGCTGATTAAAGAGCTCAGAAGGAAAGACAACAAAGACAGAAGGTATGGACAGCCATATGAGCCAAACCGAGCTTTGCTGCATCCAACCAGAGCCACATGTGCAAAGCCAGGAGCTTCTTTCCTGACCAGCTCTAACCTCACCAGTGCTTCTTCATCAAATACCAGAGTCGCAACTTATCCGTTATCCCTGCAGAGCTTCCGAAGGAAACAGAAGGAAGTCCTTCCTTTGAATTCCTGCTGTTTTAGGAAGAGATACAAAAACGGTAAATGAGTTGCCTTGCTTATCTTATATGAAGGTTAAGTTTGTTGTTCAAGCTTCAGGTAAAAATTAATGTGGACAAATGACAGACCTACAAAACATGTGAGTTGATGGATAGTTGATCTATAAACCACATGGATTCATCAACACGTGACCTTAGCACGTTATATGTTGATCTACAGTCATCGAATCAATGAGTGACCACAGACGGACTGCAGACGGTGTTCTGTTGCAGCCCTAGGGATGGGTCTTGGGGATTTGATTTGAAAGAAAGCATGGAATGGTAGGGCTTCTGTTAGCTTACCTGTTTCCCTGTTCTGTTTAGCTAGGATGTTCCCCATGAGTGCCTGCTTGTACTGGAGACTGGGATAGTGGGAATGGGCTAGGGAAGGAAAGGTGGGAGAAAATATCTTTGTGCTCCATTGAGCATGAGGTCAGAAGAGGAAGGGAGCAATGGAAAGCAATGGGTTACCTGCTACAGACCTGGGGATGAGACTGGGGGCTGGGATGGCAGGGGAGAATCTCTGGGGCAGTAGAAAAGGTGTGGGTCTGCCTTCACCCTACTTGTTGACATTGGAGGAGTGAACCTTGAATTAGCAGATGTGCCTCCTAGGGTTGGAGTCCGGGGGGGGGGGGGGGGGAAGGTTAGAAGATCTGAGGGATCCACAGGAGATGAAGTATCCCGCTGCAGCCCTGGCGATGAGACTAGAGGATTGTATCTAGGAGAGCAGAGAGAGAAGAGAGGGTCTGCAGGCAGTCCACCTGGTTATGTCTACACAAAAATATTTTAAGAAATTAATTTTAGTGTAGCTACCAGAAACAGGCAGCTGACTGCAATATGTGGTTTTTCTCAAGATGATAATGTGGTGATACACGCAGCTTGGGATCTGTGTATCTTTCTGAGTGATAGTACAACTCAATTAACTAAATTTATTGTAATGTTGAGCCAAGATAATAACACTTGATCTAATAGTGTTCCAAAAAAGAGTCTAATGACGTGTTCTGAGAGTCAGGAGAATAAGCTGTTGTTTTTAATTTTATTAGATCCCATGTGAGGAAATCATCAATATCCTAAGATAAGTTCACAGAATGCAAACATTCAACTCCACCTTAACAAGTCAGTCTTACATGATATAATGCAAGTTTTCAGGTGGAAAATCCAGGGTGTGATGTAAGGGTCCAGCTACGCCTCTAACCAACTTTCATTTGTTCACTCATCAAGCACTGTAGGGCAGATTGCACCCTGCACTGGAGAGAAAGTGCTGTGTAGCTCACAAACATTGTTGCAAGACATTCATGAAAACCAGGGCAAACAATGCTGCATGTAGATTCCCAGAAAGTGTGTGTTTTATCCTGATAAAGAAAAAAGAAGTAATCTTAAAATCAATTTTGAAACAGGTCAGCGCAGAAATAGTTGAATGTAAATACACCTAAGCCCTCCTCGCAGTTAAGGAGACTTAGCTTCTCCTTAAAACAACAATACTGAGCACAAGGAAATACTCTTCTATTGTGAGAGTGAGTTCTACAACTTAAATTGCCCAACAAAGGTTTTCTAAACACTCAAGATGCAAAGAACACTGTTGCAGCACGGTCTGGTGCTTTGTGTTCAGATGTTAATTGCTTGCTCCCTGAGATTCTCTGTTCCACTAGCAGACTATGCCACACTCAAAAATGACTTTTGTGAACTTTGCCCCGCCCCCCAAATTATCCCTGACTGGCTGAATAAAGTTGCCTACACACCTGGGCAGGGCAGAAGTGAGGTAGGCGGAGCTAAGGTTCTCAGACTTGGAGGACCCAAGGACCACAGAATAGAGAGACAGGTACAGGAGAGGAGAAGAGGCAGAGCCGCATGGGTTACCACGAACAAATAGCACATGGCCAGGGGGATCCTGCTCTGAGGATCGGTGATGGAGTACAGTAGCCCAGAAGAGGAACATGTGCAAGGATTTGTGGGATATTGGATGGGAGGTAGCCCAGCTGGGAATTATTAGAGCAATTGGCATGGGATGTGAGACTGGAAGCTAAAAGATAGTTTAGAGGGGCAGTTCCTGCCCAGCCATAGAGTTTAAGGCATATTAAAAATATAACAGGTGTCTGTGTCTTTATTGATATGGTAATGGGTTAAGTAGTAACTACCATAATACTGACATGTAATTATTAGTAAACAGTATTAACCATTTTCAACAACACAACATAGTCATGAAGCACAGTTAGACGGCATGGGACCCAACAGGAATCCCTGAGACAGAGTCGTTGATAAAGGCTTTAGCTCAGGCTGCACAGTCCACTGTGCTCCGTGACATTGCAGAAATGATTAGGCTTCTTCATGATAGTTCTTGGCTATAAATTAAAATAAGTTCTATAAAACCACTGGGTGACATAATTATTGTGAAGCTTAAATTGAGCACTTTGTTTGCAGCCCTTAGTACCTGGTACAGACATAGTGCACTGAGAAACAGATCGTGCTTCCATGTTGATTCCTGCAATCATAGACTTCAAATGTAGATGTGTATTAAACTGCTCGGTCCTTACCAACACTGAAGAAAAATCACTAATGAAAATGTGGAAAATCTTAGGAAAAGTGAAACTGTGGCAATGTTTTACATACAATAATTAAGAGTGCTTCCTGCTCTTTCTGGGGACCCAAGAGCTGCAGCACCGAGGCTAGTGAACTTCCAGCTGCCTATAACCCCAGCCCCAGGGCACACTGTCCCACACACACTCACAGGTGTGCATGTATAAGTAAAAATAAATCTTTTTCAAAAAGAAAGAAATGGGCAACAATTAAGAGTAAGTACATGAATACACATAAATTACTTCAGGCCCTGCTAAACATAAGTAATTTATTTGGAGATTAGGAAAAATTACTGAGCTAAAAACATTTGACTGAAATGGCATCATGAATGGAAGGATGTGACTCTGTGAAGCTGAGGTTCCATAAGATGCAAAAAGTAGAAGAAGTGATCATATTAGGCTTACCAATGTGCGGTTGTGCAATAACTAGCCCATAGCAAAATAATGGATAACAAACCTGACGAGTGACAGAATAATAAGGTAATTTTAAATGCATAATTGATCCTAAAGAGAGTAAAAATGAAAGAAGCACAGAGAGGGCCAATTGAAAACAAAAGCGAATGTGTTCAACTCATATTTATCAATATTTACATCAGATGTATCACATACTCCAAATAATATGTTTTCAAGCCATTTTGTAAAAATCGCCCATCGATATACAAAATACACCATGAGTGGACTAGCAGTTGCCTGAATGTATGAAACCAAATAGGATCTCCATGACAACAGTTCTCCATTGTTAAGACATTACAAGAATAAGGAGGAAATAACCAAAAGAGCCTTAAAGTGGCCAGTGAAGAGGAAACCCTGGTAAGTGTGACATGGTAGACAGAAAGTACTTCAGAATGAAAGTATGTGAGCACCCCACCATGTGAGCACTCGACCATGTGAGCACCCCACCATGTGAGCACCCCACCATGTGAGCACTCCCACCATGTGAGCACTCCCACCATGTGAGCACCCCACCATGTGAGCACTCGACCATGTGAGCACCCCACCATGTGAGCACCCCACCATGTGAGCATCTCACCATGTGAGCACTCCACCATGTGAGTACTCCACCATGTGAACAGTACTGATAGGAAGACCATCGTTGCTGGAGGTGCCCTAGCTACTGTCTAGCCCACTGGTCTTTTGCAGTATTTCCAGTAAATTATTTTTAAATGGCTATCTAATCTGACAGCCTGGTGCAGCAATTGGAGTCAATTGACAAGAACAAACACCAATCGTCATGTGCTCAGGAAATAAAGAACAGCAAGGGTCACAAGTAGATGCAACTATTTCAACCCATCTCATTCTACATGGAAGTGAGGGACAGAGTCATGGTCAAAAAAGTAGAATCAAAGACAGGAATGCTTTTAAGTGGGAGAAAGGGGTGAAAGAAGCTCATCTTGGTGCTGCTGGAGACGATCCTGTCAAGAGAGGAGGGAAAAATAGCTTAAACAGTTGAAGTTGAAGTACAATGAAAGAAAAAAAAAATCATGTAGAAGGAGAGAAATCGGTCCACGGTCATCGACACAGACCTCTACCATAGACAGTCGATGTGCAAGGTCACACACAGATGGGGCCACATGAAGGTCACACACACAGATGGGGCCACATGAAGGCACTTAAGGCAGTATCTTGAGAATACTCTTTCTTAGAAACATAGAAAACAGGGAGGTTATTAGTAAGATAATGCCAAGATATGAAGAAAATAAATGCAATAATTACCTAAGGGAACAGAAGAGTCGGCCAGTACCAGACACAAAAGGTCAGCCTCTGTAGATGTAGGACAGCGTTTTTCAATCTGTGGGTCACAACCCCTTTGGGGTTAAAGAACACTTTCATAGGGGTCACTTAAGACCACCATAAAACACAGATGTTTCTGCCCTCACACCTAATAAGCCTTATTAATTGCTGGCAGTCTTAATTTCACATTCCCTGTTCACAGTAGCATAGTCCAAAAGGGAGTCCCATAACCAACCCAAGTCAATAAGAGTTCTACCTTCTAAAATTTAAAACTTGGAACAAAACAAAAATTAATCTCACTTTTGGTGGCTAAATTTGTCATATACAGAAAGTTCATGCAGCCATGTTTTTCCAGGCAGAAAAAGAAGTGAAGTAAGCCTGCTTTCAGAACAGACAAATGGTACAGTCTCATTATGATCAGCTGATACAGAAAGAAAGAGCATGGTGGTGCTGTGGTCCTAGTTCTAGATGTGGGTACAGTCCGAACTGGCCCTTAGGCACGATGTGATACCCTCACATTCTCTTCCTGCTAGGGTTTGAGTCAAATCCTGTTGCTCACACCAAAAAGGTCAGAGCATCACTGTCTAGGAACATTCCAATGAAACCCAGTAGCACAGGTAATACGAGATGCCTCCAGTTCTCGTCTACCAAGGTGATCCACAGAGCGGACAGTGATGGGAAGATATGTTGGAGACGCTACGGTAGCAGAGTCCGTAAAGAGTCAGGGCAGCAGTGTGATGCTGGCACCTGCAGAGAAACTCGAGCTTATGATGAAAGGATGAAACTGCTAGGAGGGAAGGAAGCTAGGCTTTGCGGTTCCCAGCATACACCCAGGATCCTCTTATTGAGGCAAATTCAAAAATAAAAAGAGAGGGAGGGGATAAGGAAAAATCCAAAGATAGATTAGATGAACTCTGCAATTATCATCAAACTTCCAGAGGGAAGATGGGCAGTGGCGGCCAGAAGCCAGTTTCTGAATCCCATAATTGTAAGAATCATGCTGTTGCCCTCTTAAAATCAAGCAGCAGCATGCTTGTTAAATTATTGGGTTTTCAAATTATAGGAATTCACTGGAAAAGATGTAAATATGATCTTCCTTGAATTTGTCAGAAGTGGACAAATAAGTGATCCAGCCCCCAAACTTCATAGCAGTAAAGTGTCCACAGAGTAGCCTAGCATGTACATATTTGGGATTTGGTTATTATTTCAAGGTTCTTTTTTCAAAAAGTTGTGCCTGTACCAACCCAAAGCACAGTTTTTTTTTTTTAATTTTACCAAACCTCAAGTAAATTTTGCCAAATACTTTTTTACATTTGTTTAGTCATGTATATTTATTTGAAATTGGATTCATGTGTTTTTGTTTATTTTTTTAAGTACAGACAATTAAATTTTCATTTTGTAAGAACTATCTAATGTCTACAGGAGAACTTCGGAAACTGCCTAAAGTATTTCAATAACCTTTCAAAGCCTTTTCCTAGAAACAAGGAAATATTTTTTCTTGAGTTTACTTAAAGCTGTTTCCTACTTCTCATTTTTCTGCCTCAAAGTAACTAACGACACTGACCAGAGGGATGGCTCACTAGGTAAAGACACCTATGTCTAAGCCGGACAGTGTGAGTATGATCCTTGCACTCACTAGTACCTCCTGCAAGCTCCCCTCTGTCACACACACACACACACACACACACAAACACACACACACGTGCACAAAATATATAAATAAAAATGTAATTTCTGTTTTAATTAATTAAAATATAAAAGCATTTGTTTTTCTTTTTTATTAGAAATACGAATGGGTGCTGGGTTTTTCCTAGTAATAAGGTAGAAATTATGGGAAAATTTCTGGATGATCCCTTACTCTTTGGTTTTGTTGTCATTTTATTTCCTTTTGCCTCATATTACACATATTTAAAGGAATAATTTGGCATTAAACATTCAAGATGCTAAAGACTGTGGCAACTTTAGCAGACTGTGTTGAGCACAGGCACAGGTTAAGTCATGAGCACAGCAGGGCTCATGTATCCCCTTGTTACAAACATGGCGAATGCCTAGCCAACAGATAACAATCGTTTGACCATTCATTCCTGAAAATAAGATGCTGTCAGGGAATCTGAAGTGCTTGTGGCACCCTTTCCACTTTACTCTCCCTTCCCTCGCCCTGGCACGACATGCACAGCTCAAATGTCACCCCCTGGACTGGGGACGTAGCTAAGGTAACAAAGGGCTTGCAAGCATGAGGATCTACATTCAATCTCTAGTACCCACATAGAGGAAAAGAAAGCCTGGGTATGGTGGCGCATGCTCATAATCCCAGTGCTGGGGAGGAAGAAATGGGCAGGTCTCTAGGATCACTGGTAGCCAGCTTTGCCTACTATGAGCATTTCAAGACAGTGAAAGACCTTGTCTCAAAAAATAAGGTGGGCAGTTTCTGAGGAACAATATAGGCCTCCTCATGTGTACATACACAAGCACACACAAACTAAATTTTAAAACTTAACATGTGACATAACTGCAAAATTCTTTTTCATCGTTTTTCCTGAATAGCTACATTTTTGATTATTTGAGGGAGATCCTTTGTCTCTGTAGTATACAACAAATTTAATATTTTACTGAAATGATTTAGTTGAAAATAGCTCATTATTTCTAATTTTTTTACTTTAAGTAATTTATTAAGATTACATCTCAATTGTTATCTCCTCGCTTGTATCTTCCCATTCCACCCTCCCTCCTTTTCACCCTATTACCTTCCCCTAGGTCTGTGACAGAAGGGAACCTCCTTCCCAACCATATGATCACAGCCTATCAGGTCTCATCCTGGTAGCCTGCTTAACCTTCCTCTGAGTGCCACCAGGCCTCCCTACCAAAAGGAAGTGGCCAAATAGGGGGCACCAGTGTTCATGTCAGAGTCAGTCCCCGCTCTCCACACAACTGGAGAGTGTGTTGTCCATTGGCTAGATCTGAATAGGGGGCCTAGGTTTACTGCGTGTACTGTCCTTGGTTGGTACAGTAGTTTGAGCTGACCCCCCTGGGTCCAGATTCGCCAGCTTTGACAGTCTTGTACGTTTCTAGGACCCTCTGGATCCTTCTATTTCCCCATTCTCCCTTACCTCTCTCACCTGGAGTCCCAGTAGGAAGTCCAAGTATCTTTCCCAATCTCCTGCTAAGTGAAGACTTTCAGGGGACATCCTTGTGGGGCTAGTGTCCAATTATAAGCGAGTATATACCATGTGTATCTTTCTGGATCTATGTTAACTCACTCAGGATGATCATTTCTAGTTCCATCCATTTGCCTGCAAATTTCAAGATTTCCTTGTTTTTAATAGCTGATTAGTATCCCATAGTGTAAATGTACCATTCGTTATTTCTAATCCTAAGTTAACACTATCTTTTAGTACTCTTTTCCTCAGAAAATACTCTTTCTGCTCCAGCTTAACAAGAGTTCCACTCCATAACTTCTGCCTTTTGTCTCAATATTTTTATTTTACATCATACTTGGATATATTTCTGCATCCATAAATGTTATAAATAAATGCTATGACTAAATATCTACAGTTCTGACATCTTTATAGGTATTAAATTCCACTCGCATACCATTGCATCTGACGCAAGACTATATAAAGCAGTCAACATATGAGGCCTTAGAGGAAGTAAATTATCACATCACAAAATCTCCCCACAACGTGTCACATTTATCCCTTCACAGAAAGCTCAAGAAATCAAGTTTTTTGGAATTTCATCTTCACAAATGGATTTGGAAGTACCCTGTCAGTGAGATGAAGCTGTCCATGGCATCCAGCTTGCATGGAGGGTATTGGGAAATCTGCAATGCACTAAACCTCAGGAAAGAAGAGGTATAAACTATTCTCTTCCAAGTAACTGTAATTTTTAAACAATAATACATGTTTGCCTGGAATTGGATGGGCATCTATGCACACACTCTTCCATGGTCACAGAAGACACTAGAAGCGAAGGCTTTGGGGTCAGTCCTATCTGGCTACTTAGCTGTGTGACACTGATGAAGTCACTTTACCCTCACTGAGTATTAGAGGGACATTAGGAGACTTTTTATGACAGATACCGCCTACTTTATCCCTGTTGATCTTCACAGTCACCCTGCAGCAAGTCAGTGAGTATTGAGAATCAAACAGACGAGTGCTAAGTCCCTTATGTAAGCAAGAAGTAAATATTTAGTTCTTAAACCTGGGCTTTTGTTGTTGCTTTTGTTGTTATTTTTTATATCATACTCTAATTAGAGTATCTCTTCCCTCTCTTTCCCCCCTTTATGTCCTCCCATACACCCCTTCACACCCATACACCCCTTCACACCCACACACCCTTCACACCCACACACCCCTTCACACCCACACACCCTTCACACCCATACACCCCTTCACACCCACACACCCTTCACACCCATACACCCCTTCACACCCATACACCCCTTCACACCCATACACCCCTTCACACCCATACACCCTTCACACCCACACACCCTTCACACCCATACACCCCTTCACACCCATACACCCCTTCCCACCCATACACCCCTTCACACCCATACACCCCTTCACACCCATACACCCCTTCACACCCATACACCCCTTCACACCCATACACCCCTTCACACCCATACACCCCTTCACACCCATACACCCCTTCCCATTCTTCTTTGAATTTATGGCCTCTTTTTTTTAATCAATTGCTATTATGTACATATATCTATTTGAATATACATATATATTCCCAAGTACAACCTGTTGAGTCTATATAATGTTACTTGTATGTATGTTTTCTCGGCTGGCCATTTGGCTTAGACAACCAATTGGTGTGTTTATTCCTGGGGAGAACCCCCTTTCCTGCCCTGAATCTTACTCAGTAGTTTGGAGCTCTCTGTGTGTGGTTGGGGCCTCATGAGCTTTTCCCTATGCAGTTTGGCATGTCTGTTGATGTTGTCCTTCCTCAGCTCATGTTTGGGTGGTCATGTTAGTGAGACTTTAGAGGTGAAGTATCTAGTGTTAGTAGGAGATACAGTCTCACAGAAAAGTCCCTGGCCTCTGGTTCTTACAATCTCTGGTTCCCTCCCTGCTTCTGCAATGTTTGCTAAGCCGCAGTATGGGGGTATTTTGCAGACATGTTCATTGGTACATGGCTCCACAACTCTGCATTTTGTGGTTTTCTGTAGCATTCTTTGTTTGTTGAAAAGAGAAGCTTTCTAGATGCCCGGTGAAGACTACACTCAACTGTGGCATATGAACAATATTTACAGATTGCTGTTCGGGATTATAGTGATTTAGTGAAAGAGTGATTGCGAGTTCACTAGCATTGATTAGTTTGCCTAGTTTCCGATACCAGGCGTGGTATTGCTTTCATTGAGAGGGTCTTAAGTCCAATTAGCTATTGGTTACTACCAAGGTATTCATACCACTGTTGCACCCATAGACGTGTGGTCCCATGATGGTCACAGACGCAGCTCATAGGAAGCACAGCTGGGTGGGACTTCTGCTTGCTTCATTCTTTTGGAAGCTAGCCTGGTGTCTTCAGAAATATGGACTTGCTTTTCACCACTGGGGGATAAGCAAGTACAGTATTAGTAGACTGTATGCTTATAAAGTCTCTTGGAAAGCACTCACCAACAACTCAAAAGAGGATTTCTCGTGTCTGATATTGAATCTCTTTTTCTTACTAAACTCTGCTCATCCCATTTGTAACAAACTCTGGGATCACAAGCATCTAAGGCCCTGACCCTCTACTTAAAAGAAACTTTATTACACCCTTGCAAGTAACAGTCATCAAGTGTTCTTATAAAGACTAAAGACAAATGGACTTAGCTATTTCACATTCCAATAGATTCTTTGGTGGAGAGGCATGCCATGAGGGGCAACAAAAGACCTAGCCTAAAATTTGCTATGTCCCATTTTAAAAGGGTGAGTGGGCTTATCTCCCCCAAATTATTATTATTATTATTATTATTATTATTATTATTATTATTATTATTATTATTATTATTATTATTCCTCTTCTTCTTCTTCTTCTTCTTCTTCTTCTTCTTCTTCTTCTTCTTTTCCAATATTTCATTACCCTTTTTTGTTTTCTGTGTTGGGAAAAATGAATGACTACCCACAATCCCATTTTCTGAATGCCAAGACAAGAGTCACAGAATAGTTTGGTTGGTTAGGAACTAAATAAAATGCCCAGAGAGGAAACAAAGGAATTCATCCCTGGCCAACAAACTAGAGTTTTCCTACAAGGAGCTGGTAAGACACTAATGAAATGCCTTTTTTTAATTGCTGTTGTTCTGGTTGTTTTTGTTTCATGCAACCCTAAATTCTTAGTCACTAACTCATAATATAAACAAGTTTGTCCTCTGGAGAACACCGTGGAATTAGAACATTAAGATGAACAGCCAGGCAACAAGTCTGAATGTCTCCCAGGTGGCACTGAACTTCCAGTACTGGGTACTCGATTTACTGAGCCAAGAGGAGCAACTGTTTCCTTTTTGTTGAAGACTTCTGTCTTATATATATCCAGCTCTGGGATCACAAGAGTCTGCTGATTGAAATCAGCTTTTTCTACACTCTCACAAGTCAAAACTATCAAGTCTTACTGTGAAGGCCGTATAGGACTTGATAGTTTTGACTTGGGAGTGTGTAAAAAAAAAAAAAAAAAAGCTTGTCTCAAGTAGAAGAGGATAAATATATATAAACAAATATATTTACATTCTAAATCTAAACTTCTGCTTGGCAGGTTGTGTGCCCAGGCTGCCCTACTTTTTTTTAAGGGTAATTAAACGTTACCTTAGTGTTTCTCCAAATCAATATCAGCTGCTAACTCATGTTTACAATATGTGTCCTCAGATTTTATACTGAAAAGCACTTTGAGATTTCAGACATGTTAGTGACATTTCAAAGGTGGATGGTCATTGACAGTGAATAAGCTTTTGCCATTTGTTGTTTCAGGCTTAATTCAGCTGTCTAAAGAGTTACTGAATTGCTGGTACACATTTATCAAAACTCAAGAATCATTAATTGAATAGAGCACCATGCTAGATACTGCAATATAGTGATGCATTTGAGATATAAACTGAAGTACAGCAATGCCCATGCTTTATTGATGTAAACAATACCAGAAACTAAAATTTACTTAAAATATCATTTCATTCTTATTTCTCCTCTGCACTTTAATTTCCTTGAATTTCTAAAATCCTTTCTACTCCTTCATATCTTAAAGGCATTAAAATTCTGTCTCTCTCCAAAATACATTAATTTGGTAAACTAACCAGCAAAATGTGAACATAGGTGAAAGCCCTATTGCCCACTTCTCTTGGACATATTGTAACTACCTTAATATATATAATTTTACTGTTGCCATCAAGCACCTCTACTGCCCAACACAGAGGCCCAACAATTGATCACCATGCTGATCTATGAAGCTGAAATTCTCCGAAGAAGCTTCTCTACACATTAGTCTGACCTTGGCTAAGAAGAACATTGTGACTGTGGACAGATGTGATGGTGTATTTTTCCACTGGAAGAATCCTCATTTGCCTTGGAATAAACTCTTATTTCTTTTAAAAACTAAGTTGTTGATTTTCATTGAAAATTTTGGCATGCAAAATGGAGCCCACAGACAATTACCTTTAGTGAGGAGAATCCCAACTGAGAGTCATCAACATGGGCCCATGGAACCCTCCAACCTTGTTGCCTCTTCTGGTAAATGCTAGTGAGTCCCTCCAGAGGCTTCTGCTTTTGTTGATATCCCTCTGGCTTAGTCTGTGCCAATAGTTAATGCTTGTCTGTTGAGCACATGTGTCTGAATTTGTTTGTTACCACTGGCTTTTTGTTTTTGTCAGCTACCCCATCATCAACTTGTCCTTTTAAATTTTACTTCATCTTCTGCTGTTTTTTGTGAGCTTGCTCTTTTTTGTATAGAAGTTTTATGAATATATGATTATAAAGAAACCAAAAATCAGAGCATTGTACCTTTAATCACAGAAAGGTAGAACTGGGTAATTAATTCTTTTGTGGGGGGTCTTGGGAGGAATTGTTCCGGGACAACAACTTCGCAAGGAAAAATGCACAAAACAACCTTGCTCATGAATCAGAAAGGATTTTATCATTTGGTCAAAGAATACACACATGAAGTGTGACCATTCAGTATCTTGAGACCATCCATGTCCCATAAAATGGGCATGGTAAGCCCCAGACATAGTGAAGGAATCAACCTTGATTCTACTTTTCTAAGATGTGTGTCAGCCCAAAACACAAGTCTCGAGGGTTAATGTAGACATTTTCAGTCCTCAGAAGAGGCATGTCACCACTAGAATGAGAAGACCATTTCTTCCAGACGTCTACTCCTCTTGGGTGTTTCTGCTTCTTTTTTTCCTAGGGTTTCCAGATGTATCGTTAAGTTGCTTATATGGGATGTTTCTACTTTCTTTCTAAAGGCACTTAGTGCTATGAATTTTCCTCTTAGCACCACTTTCAATGTGTCCCACAAATTTAGGTATGTTGTTCCTTCATTATAATTGAATTTCAGGAAGTCCTTAATTTCTTTCTTTATTTCTTCCCTGACCCAGGTGTCATTAAGTAGAGAGTTGTTTAGTTTCCAAGTGTGTGTAGGCTTTTTGTTATTTCTCTTGTTGTTGAAGTACAACCTTAGACCATAGTGATCTGATAGGATACAAGGTATTATTTCAATCTTCTTGTATCTGTTGAGGCTTGCTTTGTGACCTACTATATGACCAATTTTGGAGAAGGTTCCATGGGGTGCTGAGAAGAAGGTATAATCCTTTGTGTTTGGGTGAAAAGTTCTATAAATATCTGTCAGATCCATTTGATTCATGGTGTTGGTTAATGATGTTATTTCTCGGCTTAGTTTCTGTTTCAATGACCTATCTTTCAGTGAAAGTGGAGTGTTGAAGTCTCCCACTATTAATGTGTGGGGATCGATGTATGGTTTAAGCCTTTTTAATAGTTCTTTTACAAATGTGGGTGCCTTTGTATTGGGAGCATAGATGTTCAGAATTGTGATGTCCTCTTGGTCGTGCCCCTCAGTTGAAGAATGGATAAAGAAACTGTGGTACATTTACACTATGAAATACTACTCAGCTATTAAAAACAAGGAAATCCCGAAATTTGTGGACAAATGGATGGGACTAGAAACGATAATAATGAATGAGTTAACTCAGAAGCAGAAAGACTCACATGGTATATACTCACTTATAATTGGGCACTAGCCCAAAAGGCACGTCCCACAAAAGTCTTCACTTACCAGGAGATTGGGATAGATGTGAGGACATCCTACTGAGACTCTAGGTGAGAGAAATATAGGAGAGGGAGAAATAGAAGGACACAGAGGGTCCTAGAAACCTACAAGAAGAATATCGTGATGAGTGGATTGGGGCCCAGGGGGTTCTGCTCAAACTATTGCACTAACCAAGGACAATACAATAGTAAGCATCGAACCCCTACTCTTAGCTACCCAATGGACAGGACATTCTCCACAGTTATGTGGAGAGCAGGGACAGACTCTGACATGAACTCTGGTGCTCCATATTTGACCACCTCCCCTTGGTGGGGAGGCCTGAGGACACTCAAAGAAAGAATAAGCAAGCCATCAAGATGAGACTTGATAGCCTATGACCATATAGTGGGGTAGGAAGTCCCCCTCTGTCATAGACCTAGGGGAGGGGAATAGGGTGAAAGTGGGAAGGAGGGAGGAATGGGAGGATACAAGTGATGGGATAACAATTGAGTTGTAATCTGAATAAATTAGTAAAATTAAAATTTAAAAAAGAAGAAGACCATTTCAAGAAAAGAGAAAGTGTTTGGGATACACTGTCCTCTGTTCCTCAAGTTGTTTTATGGCTCATGACTACCACGCCCTTCCATATGAATATTTAGGGAAATAGAGAGATTTAACTCATGATGACTTAGTTCCTCATGGAGAGGAACACCTGATATTCCTAAACTGATTTTTTTTACAAACTAAACTAAAGTCTCAGAACAACATAAAAAAAGACAATGAAAAGGAAGCTTTGGGCCATTCTTCATTGTCAAGGTCTAGTTCTTTGGTTCTGTATTCAGCATGAGTAAAGAACGTAATAAGAATTTACCTTGGATTCGCCATCAAAAACAAGGGGAGATGTTATTCCAACCCCCAAATGTAGCCTACTAAATCACTGTCTTTAAAATTAGGTAACTTTTGCTCTTTTTTGTTTTGCTTAATAATTTCCTTTCTTAAGCTTTGTACTTGTTGCCTATCAAATTCTATAGACTGGCAACTCCCAGCAAGGACCTTGGCACTCTGACACAGGGTACAGAACATATAAACTTAACAATGCACTACAGACTCTTTCCAGTTAAACCTTTGGGAGATGAAGAACTGGATGAGCATGAACTAAAGAAGGTGACTTCCTCTACAGGAAGAGAAAGCAAACAGAAGTAGCTTCCGTGGGAAGGGCCATACTTGTAGGCAGTACTTACCACTCTTTGTGCTGCAAATCTTGCAGGGAGAAACTCATAGGTTCACACTTACTAGCCCAAGTGTTTACCAACTCATTTTGAAAGCACAACTACTTGATTTCAGAAAGTTTGTACCAATCAATGACCACTAGTGAATGGACCAAGCTTCCCATATTGGGTCTTCAATTGACCATATTCTTCTGAAAATATATGTAGTATAGTCTGAAATGCCCTTATATGGCTCTTGTAGAATTTTCTGAGATATACAAAATGTGTCCATTTTACTTTTTAAATAATAAGAACAATGGTCAACTCAATCATTTTAAACTACAAACGATGATGCCAGTATTTTTCTTGCATTTAGTCATATTGCTGTTATAAATATTTGCTCACCTGAACCTCTTATAATACTTGAATTGAGTCTTCATGTCCAAGAATATTAGAATTTTCCAGCACTCAGAAGGTAGAGGCAGGTGGATCTCTGTGAGTTCCAGGCCAGCCTGGTCTACACAGTAAGGACTGAAAAGTAAAATCCTGTCTCAAAATATATATATATAAAAGAATATTAAAGTTTTATAGTATCCTAAGGTATCACTCTTTCATTTAATTTATACTTAAAGAAAAAAATTCTAGATTTAACTTTTCAAAGCCGTATTTTAAATTGCACAAAAAAGAACTCTCTTTAGGGAATATTTCAATTGCATAACCAAACTCTTACATCCCAAGTAATGGAAAAAATGAAAAATATTAACAGAATTTGTCTAACTGACTGACTTTCCTTATTGATTTTGGTAATGATGCTGTATTTTTATGTATGCATTTGGTTGCAGCTCCCAGTGTTTCATTCTACCTTACAACCTACCCTTTCATCAGTTAACATATTAAAGATAACATCAAAAACACCAAAATGTATGGATGCCACATGAAAAGGCAAAAATACAAACTTCCTTTTGAATTAGTTTGCCAAAGGCAAACGCAAATTTGAGTTTCTCCACTTCTCTCCCTGTGTCTTCCATCAGTCTATAGTTTGTGGTTACTGGCCTATCTGTAATCTGTATGTTGTGTTTCTGTCTAATGCTGAGTGTCCCTATGTCTGTCCCTAACAGAGGGCGTGGTTCTGAATGTAACGCACAGCACAGAAAGCACACCATGGAAGAGGGATGACAGATTCTTTACAGAAACCGTTAGCAAAGTCTCACAAGGAAAGAAGTAACTTCATTGGCCCCAGTTGATTCCAAAGCACTCAGAAAAGCAAACAGTACTGCAAGCATAGGTTGTTAAGCTCTATCCACAGGTTGCTTCCAATATTTATGGTTGTTGTTTGTTACATGAGGTTGTTGCCTACCTCATGGCTGCTTTCAGTAGATGATCACTACAACACACACACACACACACACACACACACACACACACACACACATTACTCTTGGTCACGAGCATGGAAGAATATATAAATTAAGATTAAAGATATGTAAAAGAAATAAAAATAAGATAAAGAAGTTGGGAAACAATCATAATATGTTTAATGAAAAGACTATTTGCACTCTAAAAAAAATAGAGAGAGAGATTAAAGCTATGCATTAGCTCAGGTTGTAAAAGATGAGTATCTGAGCGCATGATAAACTCAAGAAAAGGAAGGTTGCTCGTTACATTGTTCCATTAAAAGCAGACTGTGCAGACTGATCACACAGAATGATATCAAGTTAAATACATGGTCTTAAATGATCTTAAGATATATTATTGTCTATGAAATCCAGCAAAAGTTCAGTCTCTTTGAAGAAGATATGTATTCATAAAGTGTTATCATTACATATCCTAACAAATATTTACCTGGTCTCCCTACAATGTAGTATCCCTTTAGCAACTTTACAGCCTGTACAGTACCTAGAATAAATATCAGTGAACAAAAGGAACTTCACTGTGCTCACCTCTGCTCCTTAAAGCCATGTCACCATGGTGACAAATAAATGATCTGAAGATTATCATATGTCCAGATCATATAAGCCTGCAGGAGTCTGCAAAGTCTCATAGCATTCTTAGATTTCCTCTTGCCCAGATGCAATGGGCAATACCATTTCTACCATCTGAAGACTTCTTCTTTAAAGGCTGCTTGCTTCTCCTGAAACCTGATTTCCCTGCTCTCGAGTTTACTGGATTTCTGAAATGATCCTCTAGCATCTGGCTATTGCATTGCACAGATGGTGATGACTGACAACAGGGGAACTGGTTAACTCAAAGGAGCCTCATTGCTGCTAAAATCCTGCAGACCGTTTGACCTTGTATGAGAAGACTTCTATGACTGTGCGCCGATGGAATGCTGCAGGTAAAGGGCCAAAATCATCTAGGACTAGCTTAGGACTTTGGGGGGAAATAGCCAGTTACTTTTAACCTTTACATCTGACCTGACATTCTCAGGACAGCTAGGCAAGCCCCTAGGAATGCATTGCTCAACTTAACAGACCATTTGCTTCCACCAACCCCAAAGCTGAGGATGTCATAAGATAAAAATTGTAAATGAAACTAATGGAAAAGATTAGTCCCTACTTTGCAAGCGTTGGTCTTCTGGGACACAATTGGTGGTAGCTGAATAATTACTTTCTTACTTTATTATTTGCATACCAAAGTCACATAAATTCCTCCACTTCAGAGCATTCCATTCAGAATTTCTTGAATCTATATTCCCATATGTTGGCTATTCATATTTCCTTCAAAATAAACTATTTTTTAAGTAGAGTGTGATTTAGTGATGACATTGTCAGTGGACTTTGGAGAACGTATCTTAGAAAGATTCCATGGTGATGCCGAGCTCCTTGGCCAAGATAATGTGGAAGGCTGTGAAATATGATTTGCTTTATTGTTAGTGTATGGTCACTTCTTAATAAGGTGTCTGGTTGAGGTGCTGTTGCTGCCTAACTCTGTTCTTCAAGAGGAACACAGGACAGACAGTACAGTAAAAAAGGTGACTCTCACCACACTCAGAGAACAGCAAACTTCCACCATGTCGTTGGACAGTGAAATACCCAAGAAGAGTGGATATTTACTTACTGTGTGGGAAATCCTCTGCCACTGTGATTCCACAGTCAATCCCTGTCACAATTAAAACTGGAATCGTAAAGGCTGACTGCCACTTCATATAAACGGCTGTGACATGCATGGTTTTGACAATACGCCATTATAAAGAAAGAACAGGTGAGAAGGTTGAAGTGGCAAACAAGCTGATAGCCAGCAACACCTAACACTTAACCTCAAGTATCACATCACTGACTGAAGTAATGACATCATTTATTTTTTAAAAATCAGTTAATGTTAGGAAAAAAATGAAAGGAAACATCAGTTTAATGTTTCTTACAGTTGCCTAATCACTGGAGAATTTTCATTCATCAAAATACTGTAGGGTCAGTGGGGTGTCTCAGTGGGTAAAGACACTTGCTACACAAGGATGATGACCTGAATTCAGTCCCCACAGCCTACCCAAGAAGTGGAAAGAAATAAACTGACTCAATAAAATTATCACTTGACTTCTACAGGCACGCTGTGGCACTTGCATGCCTATGCTCACATACTTATACACACTAGATAAACAAATAAGTGTAATGCTTAAAAAGTATTCTATGGCCAGCCCATCATCTGGTTGTTTTCACCGAGCTTCTCCCAGGAAGAATGTGTGTCCAGGACTGAGGACCCAGCTCATCAGAGAGGTGCCGGCCACATAAGCACTCAGACCTCAGTCTGATCCTCTGCACTTGTGTAAATAGGTTTATGTACATACCAAAATAATCAATTAAAATTACTATGGAAAATTAAAGTAGAAACAATTGAAGAAAAATATATCCATCTCCAACCTCCACATACACATACGTGCACATGTAAATATTTGCAATATTTACAACACACTACACACACAAACACAATAATATATGTTTAATGACTACACAGAAAAAGTCATAACTTTAGGTCTACTCTAACAAATCTTTTTCCCCAGATCCAGCTCCAAACCCTAGCACAAGAGAAAAAGGCTTTAAGCTGTTTTCAATGTTAACTCTTTTTCCTACTGTGCTTGATAACCCATCAACTCCACCCTGGAGCATATATTTATTTTTCTTTTATTTAAATAGTATTAGCTCTGTATACTCTTTCTAGTCTACTTTTCTCATGTTAATAGCATAAGATAATATTATCATTACTTTTTATGTTCAGAAATTTTCAGAATCTCATGTATATCTTCCTGTATACATATAACTTTCCTAGAATCCGGTCTGCAAAGTATTTTCCTGTAGAAATAAGACTTTGAAAGAACACGTCCTTTTTGGTTGATAATTGGTAACTTTTGTCTAATCTCTGATTATTTCCTTTGGATAATTCCATTCAGTGAAACCTCTTGAGGAAAAAGATTAAGTTTTTGTTGTTATTTTTGTGAGACAGGTCTTACTCAGTAGCCATGAACTTGCTGCATCAATCTCCCAAGTGCCGGGATTACAGGCATGAAACCCCAGCTATACCACAGTTTTTTAATGTTATCACCCAACTGCTCTCCAGAAAGGCTCTAACAGCCTGTGAGACAACTGCCACTATGCCTATTGATAGCACTATCACCCTGCCAGTAAAATGAATTGAATTGATTAAACAATAAGTAATCATACCTAATTGGGAGGCTGCTCTTTGGTGGAAAACTCGACTGCTTAAAAAGTAGCAGTGTTTGAACCTCAACTCCTTGTCAGTTGGCTGGTTTGTTTTTGTTTGGTTTTCAGGGAATGCGGTTGAATTAAAAGATAGACCAGCTATCCATTTGTATCAAAAATAATGAGCTTCTGCATACAGCCAGCCTTCAGTTTTCTGGCTAAAGTGAATTGCCAACAAAATGAAGAAATAGATACTCCTTCAGATGTCTATCTGAGTTTTCCCCCCCCCCCCCCATTGTCTCAAGTGTCGCAACCCACTGCCTTTTGCCAAGATCAGCTCATTCTTCGACAACTGCTTTTAATTAGCCATGGTTGGGATGGCGTTTACGTTTGCCCACCCACCCCACACCACCCTCAATTTAGAAACACAAATTTCCAAAACAATTACCTATTAAGCTGGAAGTCTCTGGCTTCTACTAAGCCTGGGGGTGACTTTATTTTTTCAGTCTGTATTTATTTTGGAAAATTTGTTAATCCATTTAGTTCTGTCTAGGATCAGATAGCTGAGTAAACAGAGGTGCCACTTTCGACAGAATAGTTGTTAGAATTGTGTTCATTCCTTTGGCCATTCTAGTTGGCTTTGACTTTCTGTAGTGCTACCACAGAAAACACAGAGGATGGTTGAACTTACGGCAAAACGTTGCTCACTTTAAAAACTCTAAAATAAAGGTACACAGACATAGGCTAATACAAGTAGGTTTAGGTGGTTGAACGTGCAACAGTCTCTTCACTTAGGATGTGACCCACAATTTGCAATTGTTAACTGATATTCCTGAAACAGCTTTGTCCACGCTAAATACTCTTTGTTACAAAGATGACTGGCTCTTAGAACTTCTGTAATTATGAACAGGTTAGAAGGTTGCAGGTCCACAGCCAAACTTCTTGTGCCATCTTACTCCCCTAGGTAGCCATGCCCACCTCTGCATGTGGACGTACCATCCTTGGGATGGCCAGGTAAATTCTTTTGAATATATTAACAGACCCCTGCTTTCCACAAAAGCTAAGAGCTTCATGAATCAGCATTTGAGGCCTATAGCAGAGATTTTCCACTTTCTTGTTACCCACCAAGCTGATATACCCAACAAGGTATTTGAAAACATTATGACTTATGACTTTCTTCATTCTGCTATTATAAAAACTTCATAAAGTTGTTACCTCACTGGGACATGGTATTTGGACCAACCTAAATCTGTATTCCCACACCATGGTCATTCATATTTGATTCTAGAATAGACTTTATTGTTCTTGTTGGTGTTAGAGTTGCATTTTGTACAGTGACACAGACTTATAAGCACATGAAAGGTGCGTGCAGATAACAGAGACCCCACTCTAAATTTCCATATCTCAGGAGATGCTGGAAAACGGCAGTGAGCTTAGCGCCGAGTCATCCACATGGTAACAAGGAACAGCACTGTTAGCATTTTTTAAAATATTGTTTCACGTTCTTACAATCCCATCATGTCTATGAATCATCCACCTATGTCTCCTACTTGTGGTTAGAAGTCGGAAGCAGATGCTTTTAAAATGAAACTCACGCTAACTGCCCTGCGTGAAAATGACAAGCCAGCGGTGACCCTTCCACATGTTGGGGCTTATGCGGTCACCATCTTCTCCATCTTAAAGGATGGTGCGCTGTTGCTTGTTTCTCCTGCTCCTCACATTCTGGAGTTGCCTTAGTTTTCTGTGTAGGATTGAGTCCTCGTCTATTCTGGCCTGTCTATGATTACCCTTGTTCAGCTCATGACCCCTTATATGCTGCCAAGGAAATGGAAATAAGTACATGTGTTGAGGAAAACAGTGTGGAAATCGCTCAGAAGATTAAAAATAAAACTACCACATGATCCAGTAATTGTACTACTTTATTTCTCTAAAGAAAATAAGAATGGTGAATTAACAGAGCTATCGTCACTCCTGTGTTCATTGATGTTACTCGCACTGGCAGAGAAAAGATAGGTTGTGACCAGATAAAGAAAATATGGTGGCCATGTATAAGAAAATACTACTTGGATATAAAAAGCATGAAATCCTACAATATGTAACATCATGGAAACAGGAGATTGTTCAGTGAAATATGTCAGATATTAAAAAAAAAAACACCAAATGGCTGCACTATTACATATGACCTCATTTGTTTTATTAAAATATCAATGTCATAATTGAGTATACAATATTAGCTACCAAGACTCAGGGGAGAAAAGACAAGATTTGAACTGGGAAATAACAAGTACCAAGTTAGAGTTGCACACAGTAGGGAGCTTACCACACAGTGGGGCACTACAGACAAAATCCAATGGATCTTTCTAGAGATAGAAGAGAAGATTTAAATTTTTTCATCCCAGAGGTAAATTGTCAATGAAATAATTATTTTGTCGAAAATTAATATACAATGTATATGTGCATTATGTATGATAAATGTTCAACTTCCCTATCAAAATAACGCAAATTAAAATCACACTGAGATCCTGAAGCTCTTTTTTGTATCAAATTCGAGGATCCCAGCTTCTGCTGAAGGGAGGTTTCTGAAAGGGGCCAGACTGCTATAGGCAGCCACGCGCAGCTGTACCTCCTGCTCTGCTGCTGCTGTTGACATCCTTAGAGACTCATCCAGGATGGTTCTGAAGTACTGGTACCCCAGAAACATCAGGAACGGATGCTAGGGATGTGACTTGGTTGGTAGAGCTCTTGCCTAGTATGCATGAAGCCCTGGGCTTGTTCCTTAGCAGCCCATAATTCTGGGTGTGGTGATGCGGGCATTGGGAGGCAGAGGCAAAATGAGCAGAAGCCCTAAGTCATCTTTAGCTACATGAAGATCTTGAGGCTGTCTGATGCATGAGATCCTACTTCAAAACATTAAAAAAAAAATCCTAGGTGCCACCAGGTCTCCCCCTCCAGGGGACAGCAAGTTACCGAGAACAGACTTGATACCCTATGAGCATATACAGGGGGAGGTAATCCCCCTCAGGAACAGTCATAGGGGAGGGGAATAAGGGGAAAAGGGGAGGGAAGGAAGAATGGGAGGACACGAGGGATGGGATAACCATTGAGATGTAACAAGAATAAATTAATAATAAAAAAATTTTTTTAAAAATTAGAAAAAAATCCTAGGGATAGGATCGCATACTATTAAGTATTAAAGAGAGTTTAAAACACTTCAAACAAGTTGGGAGGAGGACATAGGACCTCTTACTTATAAACAAAATTCCAATTTATAAATTTACCAATAGTTACAACCTTACTTAATGACTTCAATTGCTTCATTAGCTTTTCTCTTAGAATCTCTAAGTATCACATATAGTTAACAATTAATCTCAGTCATTTTTCCTTTTGATTTTTCTCACCTATAAATTAATTTTTAGAACTCTCCTAGGCTTTGCTTACATTCTCAGTATATAATGATTGGTTTGAGATTATGTGTGTGTGTGTGTGTGTGTGTATATATATATATGTATCTGAGGGGTCTCACTGCTATGCTCAGAAGTTATTATAGTGAAGATAGCTTTGCTTGCTAATCCCACCACAGCAGAAGGTGAAACTCTGACATAACAATGCCTGTGAGTATACACCTAACAAGTGGGGCCATGTACCTGCCCTCAGTTTACACAGTCCAAGGTTTACACACTCAGATCTCTGTCAGATGCTGCCTGAAGTTGTAATGATTGTCTAACACAATGGTTCTCAGGTACACCATGATAGGAAAAAAACTGTGATTTTGGGTACAAACCTTAAATTAGTCATAAAACTACTGCCTGCTTATTGTTTATATGGTTTGGTACCCCCACGTAATGACATCCTCTCTGTCAGATTCCCACCAATGCTGACCTTCAGTTTCCACATTTAGACTCCCTAGTGTATCTAACCCCTTGGATCAGACAGGTCAAGACTTCGACTCCTTGTCTGTGTTCAATGGTGGAAAATGACTTTCAAGCTCCACAGTCCCTCAGAGAGGAAAACCAAGGCAGAATTGAACAACAGGAAATTAATTAGACATGAAAAGGATAATAATTAGGTATTAATCAATAAAGAAACAGTTCACCCAAGACTCAGATTAAAGTCTCTCAACAGTTGAGAGGTGATAATTTTTCACAATTAACAAAATTTGCTTTGAGAATTGTACATAAAGAAAATATTCCTTTTTCTTGAGATTTTTCAGATAAGCATGTAAAAACAGCATTTAACCATTCTTATGGTATAAACATATATGACCTTTGAGTTTAACCTTATTCTTTTCCCAAATGTAAACCTGTGACTTTCTGAGCCTCTCACAAACATGATCAGGAACTTTGTTTACAGTCAAAATAGATGCTTCAACTCCATGTGACCTGCTGTAGTAAAGCTCCTTGACTCCTGTGGCCTGTTTCATCAGACCATAACCCAGTCCAATGCACCTACAAACACCTTTAATTCGTTTATAACAACAGAAAGGGAAGCAGAGAGGAAGAGGCAAGAGAAAGGGGTAAAACAGGGGAGGATAAAGGGAGATTAGAAATCTTTTAGTAGTCTAACTTCGGAAGCCTCTAAAATAGATCTATTTTTAAGACATTTAACGGTTTCAATTAGCAATTAGACAACTTTGTATGACTCTCTTTTAAGAATCCCTCCCACATCTTTGCTATGTAATTCTCAATCCCTTTCTCTCTCTCCCTCTCCCTCTCCCCCACCCCGTGCTTAAATCTATAAAACTGTGTCTTAATAAACTCCAAATTTGCACAAAAAAATAAAATACCATCCCACTGTAGCCAGAATTGATATTATCAAATGTATGAATATAGTATTGATGAGGATGTGGACAAAGGGTCTTTGAACACTATTAGTGGGACTGAAAACTATTATGACAAGGGAAAGAAACTCTGAGGGCTTCGGAATTGCCCCCTCCTTAGAAACTCAGAGAGATGGGAAGGCCTCCTGAACAATTACTTCTGCCACAACTCTAAGAAGATCCTTTTCAAGGGCCAGGAATTCCCATGCTATACAGAAACTAGTAAACTGTGTTTTTCAAAGTTAAAAATGAAAAATTCAAATTAATATGCTTTTATTGTGAGTCTATGGTTTCTTCAAGTTACATGAGGTCTTTAAGAGGATAAATTTTTCTTTAAACACTCAGAATTTATTTTTGGTTGTTCATTTACCTCCAAACTTACTCAATTTAAGATACTTAATAATATTCCTAAATGGTGCATATTTTTTCAATCTCTTACCTAAATGTATAATTGACTCTATAGTTAATCTGATCAATCCTAAGGACTCATAGAGAAATGAGAGCATACCCCAAGTTCACTTGCCTAGTCATTCTAATCAGCCTCAAAACCCTCAGGCTGAGCTGGCTGAGCCAAGCACAGATCAATACAAATAAAGCATCGCATGAGGCTTGGCAGGCCTCCCTGGTGGTGTCTGAATATTTTCCACTAGGCAAGGCCAGCTCCACCACTGCTTGGCTGTTCCTATTCTACTTGCAATCAAAGCTTAACATCTGGAAAAAATCACTGTCATTCTCCAGCATGTTAGTCCTTAGAGGGCTCAAGAAAACACACAAAATAAGAAGCCCCCAAAGATGTCTAAGTCACTTAGAAAATTGAGCTGTAAAAAAGTACTCTGGTTTTTTGTTTTGTTTTGTTTTGTTTTGTTTTGTTTCCTTCTACACTTGGAGTTATGAAGGAGAGTCGAGCCCTGGCATGCACAAAGAGGTGCTTTTAGCTTTCAGGTCTCACAAATCTTACAGACTTTTACTGGCACTTTGGCAGCATTAGGAACAGCCTCCCAGTTAATCATTAGATGCCAACTTTAAGGCAATGTCAAATGTGGGGTCCTAACACTGTCTGTGAATCTAGATTGTTGTGGCACCTACACTAGGGAGCAGCATGAAAAAGAAAAAGAACATGAGCTCTGTGGTCCAGTCCAACAGCCATGAGCTTTCAACCCCAGCCCCACTGCTTTGTCTGGTCACCTTGGACAAGGTAACTTTCAGATCCTAGGTTCACTTACCTACAACAGAGAGCTAAGGAGAATAGCCTTATGGTGTTGAGAATGTTTGATGGAGCACTCTGCGGTCCAGCCCTGCATCTGAGGCACAGCTTGTATTCAGTAGGTGCTGGTTAAATGAAAACTTTACATGTTTCAAAGTTTAAAGTAAAACAATGCAAAGCACTGTTTAATATAATGTTCAAGGTTAATCCATTAAGGAGACAACAGTAGCCCCAGCTCACGTAGGAAACTCTCGTTTAAACAGAAGAAACTCATCCTAGCACAGGGCAGTATCGCCCAAGTTGGTCACTGCAGTAGATGGATGACTCTGGGTTCTAAAGGATGAGCCCACCGTACTCTTGGGTTACTTTTATGGTCTCAAAATCACATACCCAGAAAAACAGTACTTCCCAGGTTTAAAAATGGGACCATCGACACTGCTGGCAAGGCCAGGACAGAAGTGGAGACACTGTCAGACAGACTCCCTGGGGTAAACCTAAAAGATTAGAGACAGGAGAAGTGATGGAAACCACAGCCCATGATTAGGAGCCCTTGGGATTCACAGACCAGGGATAACAGTATGGTTAACTTGAACTTGTGGAGTAGAAACAATGGCTATGGAGGCTTGCTCTCTTGCTTAGCAGAGGAGTCCAATCCATCGGGGCTCAGTCCAAGGCAGAGGCCACAGTTTGGATTCCACTTCCAAAGTAACTGCAGCTTCGCAGGTAGAAAATAACTCTGTAATGCTTTTTGTGAACACAGTGAGTGTGAATTGGCAGAGGTGAAAATGGCATCCTAATCCTAATCCCAGTTTACAGTACTTGGAAGCAAGCACTACTTCAGATTTCTTAGCAGCCTTTTGGATACAATTCTGTCTGACTCTACTGCTTCACAAGAAAGTTGGGGTTCATGTGGAGATCCTGTCCTTAAAAGCAGTACACTGTGCTTGAGGGGCTGCCAAATAGGTGCCATCTGAGTAAGAAGTAAGTGTACAAGTAGGAGGCACATAAGCAAAACAATAATTTTCTAAAAGCACATGCTGTTGCGTGGGGCGGGGTGGGCAGGTCATCAAGTGCTCTCCTCTTGTATGGCTACAGTCAAGGACCCATGAGTAGGGGGAAGGACAGGAAAACCAATCTAAGGTCAGAGCACAAAGCTGAACTAAGGAATCTGGTCTTTGTTCATTAGGCAATAGTAATGCCACTCAGGGTTTTTAAGCAAGAAGAGTGATGTAATCAGATTCCAGCCTTGGAGAATTTGATCCAACGGCAGTAAGCGAAACAAATTGGAGATAATTACAAAGGACTTTATATTTAATGCCAAATATGTGTCATGTAAGTGTTCTGTTTCAGGAGGCCAAGAAGATTGAACACTGTGTTTAATGCTCCATCTTGGATGCAGTGCTTAACCCAGCATCTGACCTACGGCAGAGCTTCATAAATATTTGCGAGGTTAATTCGCTATTGTTGGAACTGTGTTACTTATTCTAGAGACTTTTGCAGATTGACTTCACCCTTAATGCTACAATGTCTTGCATACTTCTGCCCCTGTCACAATTCACTCCTTGGCATATGATAGGACTTCAATAAGTCCTTGTAACCTGGACAGAGCATCAGAGGTCCCTCACAAGGCCTGTTCAAATGGGTAGAAAGCCCATGAGAATGGTTGACCTTTGGCAAAATAAAGGCATTTCTCACATATTTTCTTTGTTCCTGAGTTGTAAAACTGGTAAGTTCTCCCCTGAAAAGTAAATTGTCACCGCATAGCAGACATAGTATAAGTCCTAACCAAATGGGTTTCCAGAGTTAATAAGCAAGTTTGTCTAAGTTGAGATGGGATTATTAGATCTGTATAAGGAATCACTGAGATTAAGAAAATCATTAGTCATATCGGTTGCCATTGTTGTAGGTTGCAAATAGCCTAAAACAACTCACATTGCATAGTTCAAGTTAATGCTTGCTCAGTCCAATGCTGTCATGTGTTCATAACTCCTCACTGCAATGTGTTCAAATCAGTGAGTACAAGGCAAAAGAAGACACTTGGTTTCTTCCCTTTACATTAGTAATAAAGCCAAGTATTCTAGAAAACACTTGGTGGATTAAATTCCCAAATTCTGATAGAGTATTCGATAGGTAAAAGTTCAAAGATAATTTTCATTTGTTTGTGTTAAAGACTTTTAAGAGAGTTTAAAATGAACTTGGATGTTATATAATCCAGAAATTCTTACTCTTTATTCAGAACTGAATCTAACAGCCAGAGATGCAAAACTGCTGACAGGTTAATTGAAACCTAATCATTTTTACCAAATTTAGTCAAATTTATTTGCATGTGTGGGGTAAACTTGCAAAGGGTATTAAGACTTAACTGTGATCTAAAATAGCTTCCCCAGCAGGCAATTAAGTTGCTAAACAAATGAGAAAATTTATAAACAAATGGAGGTTCGCCTTGCAAGTTGCTACTGGAGCAAAGAACATCCCATCAAGAACAAAAACACAAAACACAGCCAGGGCAAGAGGGCTGCAGCTGGTCAAGGGAGGGGTTTGGATCACGCGGGCAGGGACAGTTCACTGCGAAGAAATAAATGGAGATGAACAGAACAATGAACAAAAGGAAAAGAAGAAAGACCCCCAAAATCCTTCACACCACTTAATTCTATTACTAGCAATTTCTTTTGTCATGTTCATCCCAGAGTCTGATATCCACTGGCCCTTTCAAAACAGTCACCATTCCCATGAAAACGAATGCTATCCTCTACGTGGAGGGGGTCTGCCTGTGAGCGTGGTACCCTCATTAGGGCCATAGGAAGAAAGCATTGACAGGCATGGGGGAGAAAACTATAGAAAAAAAGCAAAGAGGGTGGATCTGGAAAGAGCTGGGCATGGTGAATATAATAAAACACATTGTACAAAACTCAGAACTTTCAAAGACATGCATACAAGGACTTTTCTGAACCATCTTTTTTCTTTAAATTTGACTTATTTAGAAAATATTTCCAGGAACACAAGAGTATGAGACCAAGGATAGACCATGACTAAGGTCAAGTTTTAAAAGCAGCAGGTTATCAACTCATCTTTCAAAGATGCAGTAAAAGGTTTTATCCCTCTAATATACTAGAACAATTCAATTTTAGATGAAAATAGAACCTTATTCATAACTTCTTTCTCATTTTATTTATTCAATATACAAAAGTACCAAGTTAGTTTTGACTTGCCTGCTGCCTGTCTCCCTTTCCTCTCTTTCTTTCCTTCCTATCTTCCTCCTTCCTTCTTCCTTTCTTCCTCTCTTACTTCTTTTTTCTTCTTTCTTCCTCCTTTTTTTTTTTTTTTTTTTTTTTTTTGGTCTCCTTTTGTAATCCAGGTCAGCCTTTAATTTGTAATGCCCTTGCCTCTCTCTGCTTTCACAGTGCTGGGATCACAGGCTTGTCCCACTGAACCTGTCTCCCAACACAATTCCATGTTGTCCATTCGTGCTTCTTCATTTAAGTGGGTCTTTTTTCTGCCAGTGCCTGTTAATCACTCACTGTGGTGATCTCAGAACACCTGCCTGCCATTTCTATGCATACTGTGTACATTAGCAATAATATACCTTGATCATACTTATTATAGCTCCGATTTTGTTTATCTTTTGATATTTATTTTAATAAAGATGTTTTGAAATTTGTGGATTAAAGTCTAGATTTTCACATTGTCTTTACCCCATCTCCCAGCTCGCTTGGGGAAAAATAAAAGAATATGTAATGTGAGATCTTGTTTTGTCTGACTTAGGCAGCGCAATTAATGATACAACATGACTCTTTACTGGATAAGGTTCAAATGGTCCAAAGCATTCAATAGAACACTAGCCATATTCTAGATCAGCCAGTATGAACAGAATTCACTTGAAACCAGACTTTTTTGAAAAAATGCATAGCTGGTACTTTCCAAGTCTAAGAAACTTCTCCACTATTTTTTCTGGGAAATCTTGTCTTTCCAAAACACCACAAACCACTTCTAGGCCTTCATAATAGTACAGAAATGATGCCAAGTAAGTGTTGAATTCATAGCGTATAAACACAAGATACAATCACAGCGGGACAGGCACATGCACCCATCAACGTGCTTACTCAATCAATTACCAAAAACACAAACCATTCGAGACACAAGCATAGCCCATTCTTTCTGCTTGAGGCACCTCACCGCTGTCACCTCCACCTGTTAGAGTCACAGTCGAGGGCAGCATGAACTCTTGTGAAGATGCAGTGACCACCCATTATATGCATAACCTCTCCACCTGAAAACCTACTGTACATTCCACCAAGGCAAACCTCGATTTGTTGCAGTTTTTCAACATCAAGCTCAGTCACCCCTTCTTATGACACACACTTTGACCCTCAGTATAACCCTCACCAAAGGCTAATGACCCCAGCAATAACACCAATAACCTTTCGCTGTCTTTTGAATATAATATTATCTGAACATATGGGTGAGTTGTATTTTTAAGGCATACCCTTTTTTGGGGGGTTTTGGTTTTTTTGTTTGTTTGTTTGTTTGTTTTTTGTTTGTTTGTTTTTTGTTTTTTGCCAGCTACTCAAGAGAAAACATCCTTCTAGTGAATGACAAAACCAGTTCCTTCAGAAGAATCAGATCTCCTCTGAGTAAATTTCCATTAATGAAAACTTTAAAGCCAACTTTAACCAGAAAAGAACCCAGCGTCCATTGGCTAGATCTGGGTAGGGGTTTAAAGTTTACCACCTGTATTGTCCTTGGCTGGTGCCTTAGTTTGAGCGGGACCCCTGGGCCCAAATCTGTCTATCATAATGTTCTACTTGTAGGTTTCTAGGACCCTCTGGATCCTTCTACTTTGCTATTCTCCCATGTTTCTCTCATCTAGAGTCCCAATAGGATGTCCTCCCCTCTGTCCCAATTTCCTGGTAACTGAAGGCTTTCGTGGGACATGTCCCTTGGGCTAGTATGCAGATATAAGTGAGTACCAATGGTCAGAACATTCTCCACAGTTGAGTGGAGAGTGGGATATGACTTTCTCACGTGCTCTGGTGCCTCACATTTGACCATGTCCTCTGGACAGGGAGACCTGGTAGCACTCAGAGGAAGGACAGCAGGTTACCAAGAAGAGACTTGATACACTATGAGCATATACAGTGGGAGGAAATCCCCCTCAGGAACAGTCATAGGGGAGAGGAATAAGGGGAAAATGGGAGGGAGGGAAGAATTGGAGGATACAAGGGATGGGATAGCCATTGAGATGTAACAAGAGTAAATTAATTTTAAAAAGTATGAAATTAAAAAAAAAAAAAAAAAGAACCCAGCGTCTGCTTCCGTGGACTGTTCCTTTACCTCAGCGTAGCTCCACACCCTGTTTCAGGAGTGGACCCTGCTTTGAAGTGATGAGAAGATGTGGGAGGCAAAAGTTCTGTGCAGAGAAGATGACATGTCTGTCACATCTAGGCAAGTAGAAATGGCTTAGCACGTGTTTGAGAGGAAATGCCATGCCTGTCAGCTTTCGTCTGTCCTCGTCCTTGCTGGGCATCAGAGGTTGCAGGAGGTCTCCGTCCTCCACACTGCACTACTCATCTGAATCCTAGCTCTTCTCAGACCCTGCTTTCCTCTCAGTCCTTCCTCTTCCTATTGGAGCCAATCAAACTTTAGTTCTTCCATACTTTTCCTTGAAAAGACTTTCTATTTTATAACCATATGGCCCCAATCAACCTATCTGATTAATTGTTCTCATTTTAAACAAATATTTAAATATGCTATGTACTCAATGCTAATGACATAATCATGTGTGTGTGTGTGTGTGTGTGTGTGTGTGTGTGTGTGTGTGTAAACATAGTTCCTGTTAGAAAACCTGATAGTAAACAGTAAGGACATAGAAGTGGAAAAGCATCAAGTCAGTTTGTGAGAAATTGATAAATTACATGTTTGTGTTTATGGTTATATCCATTTTTTTCTACTGTACATTCATTAGCAAAGTTACGTTTACCTTCCTTTTATGAGAGCAAAATATGCTTTTCAGAGTCCAAATATCTTGCCTAGGGACCTTGGCTTTATGTTTGTGCATTTAAAGTGGAAGCCAACGCAGGAAATCCACCCAGGTAAGTGGAGACTGATACACAGAAGTCAGTGTTTCCCGGGGAAGGGCAGTAACCTATACTCACGCTGAGGAAGTGGGATGCAGTGAGAGAAAGGGAAAGATGACCAGAGTTGCTTCAGATCCAACAGTCTGGCTGTGGCAGTGCAAGATGTGGATGGACACAATCCAATTGGGCCTCGGATCTGAGCACCAAACATGTTGGCTTCAGACGCTGTGTTTGCTATGATGGAGGCAGATGACCCAGCACAGTTACCCTCATGGGAGGATCTGTGTGGAGCCTGGATGTGAGCATCTCAGGAGTGACCATGATAGACTCCTCGCCTCTACTCCCTTTGTCCATGCTACATGAAATTCAGGATGAAACTCAACACAAAGGAAAACTAGGAAATCATACTTCAACTGAGAGAAACAAGTTACTTCTTTCCTTCTAGGTGTCACAAGCCATTTGCAACCACGAATTACAGATAATTACAGTAATCTGCCAAAGATGAACTAGTCTTGGCTGGTCTAGCCTGGAATCTCTCTAAGTATATTTGTGCTACTTTTGAGTTTTGGCTCTTCATACCCTTCATGTCCTTGGTCCATGCAGCTGCCCAGAACAGTCCCATTAATAAATACAAAGCACTCACTCCGTCCCTTCTTCCTTCACTGGCAGAGCTTCCCTTGTTTTCCTGTTTGTTTTCATAGATATTTATTAATGTATCAAGACCAAGTAGGCTTCATCCCAGGCATGCAGGGATTGTTCAATATGTGGAAATCCATCAATTTAATCCATCATATAAACAAACTGAAAGAAAAAAACACACGATCATCTCCTTAGATACCAAAAAAAAGCATTTGACAAAATCTAGCACCCTTTCATGTTAAAAGTATTAGAGATCAAGAATACAAGGCACACTTAGAAGAAAAAATGGGAAAGAGCCTGGAACATATTGGCACAGGAGACAACTTCCTGAACAGAACACCAACGGCCCAGGCCTTAATGTCAACCATTAATAAATGGGACCTCATGAGGCTGAGAAGCTTCTGTAAGGCAGGAGACACTGTCAAGAGAACAAAGCGACAGCCTACAGACTGGGAAAAAATCTTCACCAACCCTACATCTGACAAAGGTCTAATATCCAAAATATATAAAGAACTCAAGAAATTAAACACCACCAAACCGAATAACCCAATTGAGAAATGGGGCTTGGAACTAAACAGAGAATTCTCAACAGAGGAATATCAAATGGCTGAGAAACACTTAAAGAAATGCTCAACCTCCTTAGTCATCAGGGAAATGCAAATCAAAACAACTCTGAGATTCCATCTTACACCCATCAGAATGGCTAAGATCAAAAATTCAAGCGACACCACATGCTGGTGAGGATGTGGGGAGAGAGGAACACTCCTTCATTGCTGGTGGGAATGCAAACTAGTACAGCCACTTTGGAAATCTATCTGGTGCTATCTCAGAAAAATGGGAATAGGGCTTCCTCAAGACCCAGCTATTCCACTCCTTGGAATATACCCAGAAGATGCTCCAGCACACAACAAGAAAATTTGCTCAACCATGTTCACAGCAGCCTTATTCATAATAGCCAGAACATGGAAACAGCCTAAGTGTCCCTCAGTAGAAGAGTGGATAAAGAAACTGTGGTACATATACACTATGGAATACTACTCAGCTATTAAAAACAAGGAATTCCCAAAATTTGTGGATAAATGGATTGAGCTAGAAATGATCATAATGAGTGAGTTAACCCAGAAGCAGAAAGAATCAAATGGTATATACTCACTTATATCTGCATACTAGCCCAAGGGGCATGTCCCACGAAAGCCTTCACTTACCAGGAAACTGGGACAGAGGGGAAGGCATCCTATTGGGACTCTAAATGAGAGACGCATGGGAGAACAGCAAAATAAAAGGATACAGAAGGTCCTAGAAATCTACAAGTAGAACAATATGATAGGCAGATTTGGGCCCAGGGGTCCCGCTCAAACTAAGGCACCAGCCAAGGACAATACAGGAGGTAAACTTTAAACCCCTCCCCAGATCTAGCCAACGGTCAGAATATTCTCCACAGTTGAGTGGAGAGTGTGATATGACTTTCTCATGTACTATGGTGCCTCACATTTGACCATGTCCCCTGGAGGGGGAGACCTGGTGGCACTCAGAGGAAGGACAGCAAGTAGCCAAGAAGAGACTTGATACCCTATGAGAATATATAGGGGGACGTAATCCCCCTCAGGAACAGTCATAGGGGAGGGGAATAATGGGAAAATGGGGGGGGGGGAGGAATGGGAGGCTACAAGGGATGGGATAAACATTGAGATGTAACAAGAATAAATTAATAAAAAAAAATTGTGAAAAAAAAAAAGAAAGAAAGAAAAGAATACAAGGCACATACCTAACATAGTAAAGGCTATATACAGCAAGCCTATAGGCAACATCAAACTAAATGAAGAGAAACTAAAATCAATTCCATTGAAATCAGGGACAAGACAAGACTGTCCACGTTCTCCGTGCCTCTTTGATAAAGTACTAGGAGGCCTAGCTAGAGCAATAAGACAACTAAAGGAATTCAAGAGGACACAAAGGAAGAAGTCAAAGTATCACTATTCACAGATGTTAAGATAGTGTACATGTGACTTCAAAAATTCTAAAGTATCACTGTTCACAGATGGTACGATAGTGTACATGTGACCCAAAAACATCTACCAAGAAACTCCTGCAGCTGATAAGCGCCTTCATCAAAGTAGCTGGACACAAAATCAACTAAGAAAATCAGTAGCTCTCCTTTATGCAAAAACATAAACAGGCTGAAAAAGAAATTAAGGAAACAACATTCTCCATAGAAGCCACAAACACACACACACACACACACACACACACACACACACACACACACACACACACACACACACACAAAACATTAAAAATCCATAAAATATCTTGGTGAAACTCTAACCAAGCAAGTGAAGTAAAAGTCTTGTGTGAAAAAAAAAAAAAACTTAAGGTCTCTGAAGAAAGAAATTGAAGAAGATATCAGAAGATGGAAAGATCTCCCGTGCTCATGAATCAGGAAGATTGACATAGTGTAGCAAGAAAGCACAGTTTTTCATACAAAAGATCAAAGAAAAATCTCTTTATTTTGAAGGGTGTGTCTTTGGCACTAAACTTTGAAAAATATGGAGGAGAAGAAGGAAGAGGAGAAGGTTAAGGAGGAGGACATACCCACCAAACTAGCCAACTCAGAAACCTCCACTATGGAAAGCCAAGAATCGGAGAAGTACCACAGAACCCTAACCCTAACCCTAACCCTGAAACTTTTCCTGTATGTATTACAACTGCCCTAAGCATTTTGAAGACCCCACATAATCCACAGAAATTTGAAGAAAGGAAATTCTGAACACATAGCCACTTCCAAAGTATTCCTAATGATAAATAGCCCAACAGACCATGACACAGCTCCTGTGGTAAACTTCTTGTATGATAGGCACCATCAAGTAAACATTGCCTAACTCAAATTGTTACTGACAGACCCTGCCATGTTTTTAAATCCCATTTTTCTAAAGTGTCTTCTAACAGACATGGTTATTTTAGATTAATCATTGGTTTCTGTTTTGTCTTGGGTTGCATCCTGACCTCTCCCTAGATATATATTTTTTTAGCAAAACTTAAGTTTAAAAAATGAGCAATGCCTCTATGTTTGACCACTATGGAAATTTTTACAAATCAATATCCATTTGGCCTCTTTGTTTTGCTATTTCTTTGTGATACAGATAGAAGAAAGAGACAGACAGACAGACACAGAGAGCAAGACCAAAAAAGACAGAAGATGTTCCTTGTTCTATCCCCAAGCTTTAACTTATATAGTTCTTATAAGAATTAAATTTGTTTCTTAAATTTAACTATACATAAAAATACAATATATATATATATATATATATATATATACATATACATATACATATATACACATTTATGAGGTACCATAGGACATTCTGATATAGTCATACATTGTATAATATTTATCAGGTAAAAAATATCTGTCTCCTCAAAAACATATCACTTCTTTATGATGAAAACACTCAGGATCCTTCTAGCTTTCCTTTGAATGAATATATTATTGTTATCTAGAGTTAGTAGGTTAGGTACTAGCAAGCTGCTGTATAACTATAGTTTAGTGCCCTTGGTTGACCCTGGTTACCACCATTCTGCTCACAGCCTTTTCGAAACCGTTTTATGCTCCACATTATGAGTGAAATTCACGGGGTACTTGTCTTTCCAGGCCTGACCTCTTTCACTGGGGTTAATCATTTCCAGTCCCATCCGCTTTGCTACATTCAACAGGATTTCATTCTTCCTCCTGCCTGAATGGCATTGCGTGGTGTACATGCACCACACTTTCATTCTAGTCATAAGTTAATGCACAAGTATGGCATCTATATGTCTTGCTTACTGTGAGCAATGCTACAGCCAATGTGGGAGTGTGTGTGTCTGCTCAGCATGACAATTTCACTGTAGTAGAACAGTTGAATCACATAGTAGTTCTATTTTTAATTTTTGCGGAATCTCTGTGTTATTCTCCATCTGTCTACACTAACATTCCTGCCAGCAGTGTTTAAAGCCGCCCCCGCCCCGCCCCCTGGTCCTGCCCCACTCACCCCACCCCCCGCCCCCGTCCTGTCCTGCATACCCTCGCCAGCACTTGTCACCTCTTTAGCTTTTGGTAGTATCCACCATTCTACACAGCAAAGAATTTTGGTGTGCACTTCCCTACTAGTTAGTCGTAGAGAACTTTTCCGTGTACTTGTTGGCCATTTGTCTCCTTTTGCTTTTGTCCCCTGCACTCCTCAGCTGAAAACAGTCCTTCCCACTGTACTGTCCTGGAGTTTCCCTTAGGGTTTCTTCTAGTCGTTTCACAGCTTGAGGTCTCAAGTGAGTCTTTCATCTCCATTGTGTATTGATTTCCATAGCTGATGAGAGCTGGACTCATAGTTTCAGTCTTCTGCATCACATGTAGATGTCTGTTATTTTCAATCCTGATTCTTGAAAAGCCTTTTCTTTCTCCAGGGCATGTTTCAGCCATCTTGGAAGTCAATTAGCTAGAGATGTGTGGGTTTATTTCCAGGCTTTCTGTTCTGTTCCATTAATTTGTGTATGTTTGTATGCAAATACCATGCTGTTTTGATTATCATAGCTTTGTATTTTGAAATAGGGTAGTGTAGAACATCTCCTGCTTTGTTCCTTTTGGTCAAGATGGGTTTAGATATTTCAGTTTTGTTGGTGTCATTGCTATGGCTCTATAATGAATATTAAGATTGTTTTTTGTTATAAGCCGAAAATGAATGCCATTTGTGTTTTGATGGGCATTGTCTTGAATATACAGATAACTCTCAGTAGCATGAACATTTTAACAATATTGGTTTTTTTTCTGAAACATGAACTCAAAATGTCCTATTTTCTTAAATTGCTTTCATTGATGTTTATTTTACTCTGTCTTTTACTAGTTTTGTTTACTATTTGTAGGATTTTCTTTCATAGGTATTATAAATGGGACTGCTTCCTTGATTTTCAGCTCATATAACTGGCTGTTGTTGGAAAGAAACGTTCTTGATTTTGGTTAATTGATTTTGTATTCTGTGTCAGTCAACTAAGACCCACCCACACCCCAGAAGCAGGTGCTCCCCATCCACCACCCTGCCTTCAATGACTTGGCCCTAACAGTCCCGCCATCACCAAGGGCCAATGCAACACATTTCCCTGTGCACATACTCCATATGCCACCAGTGAAGTCTTCCATCACGACCTGGTACGCTACTGTTCCCATCCCACTCAGAGGTGGCCATTTTGTGCACACGCCTTCTTCCCCAATAAATATCTTGTGTGAGGTTTGTTGCATGTTATGATTTTTGTGTCATTCCTAGGGCCCCAATCACCAAGATATTCTTTTCCACTGCAAAATCCTTTCACTTTGCATTTGGCTAAATGCATTTATCAACTGTACTGAGCTTTGGGGAACTGGGTTGCAGGAGGGGTATTTTGCAGGGGTGGAGTGAGTTTTCTGTAGCTAAAAGCATGTAATCTTCAAACAGTGAGAATCTGAGTGATGCTTTTCATTTCTTTCCCTTCTCTGACTGCTCTGCCTACGACTGTTGAATAAAAGTGGAATTAGGTGTCTTCAATTAGTTCCTGGTCTTAGAGAAAAAAAAAATCAAACCCTTTGACTTTTATTAGTGTTCGTTATTGTCTAGCATGGCCAACAAGACACCCTTTATTGTGTAAGGCACACTCTTTCTACACTTGAGTGTGACCACATTGTTTCTACCCTTCAGAGTGCTGATGTGTTGTATGGAATTTATTGACCTATGTTTGTTAAGCCAAAACATTGGCTTTCAAGAAGACAAACATCATTCCTCTTTTACAACTTTGGAAATCCAGGCTCAGGAACTTTAAGTAAATTAATTGTCCAAGGTCAAAGTAAGAAATCCATTAGTAAATTTCTTTAACTGCTTTCTTGCACTTAGTCATCTGTTAGACAATTGGAAAA